>NC_030813.1:41510579-41812695 GCF_001704415.2 Capra hircus
CTCCATGAACAGAGGAGCCTGGTGGGCTACAGTCCATGGGGTCACAAAGATTCAAGCGACTGAGCACAGCACAGCTACAAGAAGAATATACCCTCAAGTGAGGCCAGGAATTATACCACTTCCAAAACTGATGCCACACCTCCTAAACCTTTACTATAACTGAATACCTTTCTCTAAATCAACTTGAAATTTCACTCACATACATTTACTTCAAAGGAAATGTTTTATGACTATCATAAATGAGAAAAGCAGTACAGAGATTATGCTAAAATAAGTAATGATTGCAACAACAAAAAATCCTTGTCTGTCCATCGCCAGCAAAGCAACCATTAATCTCCAGAAAATAAAGATTCTCAGTAATAAAATAAAGTCTAATCCTTTTTTTCTTTTCCCTTGTGCTTACTCTAGCATCACTTACTCACAGGAGTCATGGAAAGAGATTGTGAACCGAGCAGTTTAGACCAGGGTTTCCAGTGCCAAAAGGCTGCACCGAGGCCAACACCTCAGCTTCATGAGGAATTTTGCAGAAGCAAAGCTCGATGTCCAGCACCTCAATTCAAGATGAGGGCCACAGGCCTTGCATCAAAGATGCTATGCCTGGCACTGCGATTTGAAGCCGTGAGCAAGCACAGTGGTGCCACGGTTTAAGAAGCCCATCCCCTCCCCGCTAACAGGTTCCAATAAGGCAGCCCCACCCATAGCCTGTCCAGAGCTGAGTTCAAATCTCTCCATTCTTTGATCAAAGGGTAAGGTTTCCAGGACCTCTGTGGTAGCACAGTGGATAAAAATATACCCGCCGATGCAGGGGACACAGGTTTGATCCCTGATCCTGGAAGATCCCACATGCCACAGAGCAACTAAGCTCCTGCATCACAGCTATTGAGCCTGCGCTTTAGAGCCTGGGAACAGCAACTACTGCGCCCATACACCCTGGAGCCTGTGCTGCTCAACAAAACAAGCCGCCACAATGAGAAGCCCATGCGCTGTGGCTAGAGAGTAGCCCCCACTCGCTGCCACAACTAGAAAAAGCAATGAAGATCTAGCACAACCAAAAACAAACAAAAAGAATAGAGAAAATACCTTAAAAAAAGAATTAAGCTTTCCTATGCTTCTAAGTCAAATTCAGAGTACCTTAATTGGCACAGGTTAATTTGGTCCATCACCGACTCTATGCACATGAATCTGGGTGAACTCCAGGAGTTGGTGATGGACAGGGAGGCCTGGCGTTCTGCGATTCATGGGGTTGCGAAGAGTTGGACACGACTGAGTGACTGAACTGAACTGAACTGGTCCAGGCAGTAGGACCCTTGTTTGAGGTCCACTCAAAAGGGTGGGTAACATATCTACCAGTTAACCCATCTGATCCCAGCACTCTGTTGGGAAATTCTGTACTAATATAGAACAACTCTTTGGATGTGGCAAGCTCTCTCTTGATATCCCTCAGTTCAGCTCAGTTCAATTGCTCAGTCGTGTCCGACTCTGTGCGACCCCATGAATCGCAGCACGCCAGGCCTCCCTGTCCATCACCATCTCCCGGAGTTCACTCAGACTCACGTCCATCGAGTCCGTGATGCCATCCAGCCATCTCATCCTGGGTCGTCCCCTTCTCCTCCTGCCCCCAATCCCTCCCAGCATCAGAGTCTTTTCCAATGAGTCAGCTCTTCACATGCATCTATTATAATGTTGGGCAAAACAGCATGACTCAAGCACATGATTCTTGAATTGCTACAATCTTTCAGAAAGCCCTGGCTTTGAATCTTGACATTAAAAAGGAGGGTGAGGACTACAAATTTTAAGAAATTTAATTTACTAGTAGAGTGAGGTTTTGTGGGAACACATTCACCTGAATATCACTTGTCGATGGAATCAGAATTTTCAAATCTAAGGAAATGGCAACCCACTCCAGTCTTCCTGCCTGGAGAATCCCATGGACAGAGGAGCGTGGCAGGCTGCAGTCCATGAGGTCACAGAGAGTCAGACACGACTGAGTGACTCACAGCAACAACAAAGGTTGAAGGTATAGGTTGTCTATATGAAGGCAATGAGATGAAAAAAAAAAATCAATGGATTAACTATTGAAAGAAATGTTGGTTACCCCTAAGGAATTACTACTTTGTCCTTCTGTATATGAACAACTGTGAAATTATCTTTGGCTAGAAGATATATCAGAGAAAAATGTGTGCACAAGCCCTAAGAATAGCCCAAAGCCTTATACTGCATGACTTCTACATTCTTTTTCTGTTAGTGTTATTTCCCTTTTGATTTCTCCTGTCCCTATTTCAGGTTTTGTTTTATTATTTTAATTTATATTTTTCTTATAAATTATCTAACATTTCTATTGAAACAGATAAATAATTACATTAATTAAATAATCAAATTAATGGAGAAATGAATTGCTGGACAACTAAGCAAGGTCATGGTCCATAGTGAGACATCCTTTTATGTTTAACTAGTTCAACTGGGGCACAATTAGCAAAGAGAGTGACAATTGGGTAAGACACAAATTAAAAAGCCCCTCAATGGACAGTGTTTTTCTTTCCACTTAGTCTCTTGTTTGAAGGCAGAGACTCTTGGCACCAATCAAGGAAAAACAGCTATGCAGATGAGAGGTGCTAGAGGTGGGCTGGGTGTTTGTTAGTCATTCAGTCCTGTGTGTTTTGCAACCCCATGAACTATAGCCCACCAGGCTCCTCTGTCCATGGGATTTCCCAGGCAAGAAGACTGGAGTGGGTTGTCATTCCCTTCTCCAGGGGATCTGCCTGACCCAGGAACCAAATCCAGGTCTCCTGCGTTGCAGGCAGATTATTTATCACCTGAGCCACGTGGGAAGCCCTAGAGAAGAGCAGTGGGTATGTAATAAAGTAGACCCCACTTGCTGTCTCACAATGAAGTGCAAAGTACATTGAATCACTAAAGAGTAAACAGTGACTCTGATTAACAAGGAAACAAGAAACCATAACCTAGCTGGCAGACCCACAGCCAGGAAAGGAGCAATTGGTTTTCTCTGCTGCTTAAAACAATAAAATCACTGTTCCTGTGGGGAACTGGCTACACAATATTATAATTATCTTTCTTAAAATATTATCCACATATATCAATTACAAATCAAGGGCACATTGTACAGCAATGTATATATTGTACATACATAACAGAATATGTTATGATAACTTTGAATGGAGTATAATCTATAACAATATTATATCACTATGTTGTATCCCCAAAACTAATAATATACTATATAATATACTAATAATATACTAATTTATAAACAACTATATTTAAATTTTTTAAGTCTTTAAGAACACTATGTAAGCATTGATAATTCAAAACTAATGGAACTGTGTGATAACATAAATGGTATACTTTAAAGATCAAACCAATTATTGGCCAAAATACTTGAATAAAGTAGTTTCCTATTTTCCTTCCTAGAAATCTCTTAATAGATTATATTTATTTGACAAATATATGAAATGTATGTTTATATAAAGTAAAAAATAATTTGAATATAACATAATAAATCATATCTTTGAGGGTACAGAGGGATTCTAGTAGCATATGTGATAGTTATTTAATTTTCAGAAAGCTTATTTAAAATGACAAGTATACAATCAATTTGAAATTGAATATTATAATGTATGCAAAGACTTTGATTTCAGAGTTGATTAATATAATCATTATTTTAAGAAGTTGACTTATTTTCCAAGTAGTATATATTAGGCTGTTTCTTGAATTTCTCTCTGTCTTTGCCACCTCCCTCCCTTACACACACACACACACACACACACAAACACATACAAATGAATGTTTACAAAGAAGGTTTTATCCCTGAAATTTTGGAAAATGAAGTATTCCAGGAACACAGACAGTAATTTACAGTTTGGCAAAACGTATTTGACATAATCAGAAATTCAAGTTCCTACCTGGAGTCTTTTATAAACCCTAACAGGTTGGTAGCAAACTAAAAGAGGCACCACAGCTACAAAGACAGCAAATAAAACCAACTAGAAGGCATTTAAGCATTCAGTCCCTGTAGTCCTAACATTTCTATGTCTTTCAGTCTTTTGTGTTCATCTTGGAAATGCTTGCTTTTAAAAGACTATTATGTCAATGTATGGCAAAACCAATACAGTATTGTAAAGCAAAATAGAGTAAAAATAAAAATTAAAAAAAATAAAATAAAAGACTATCATGGAAACTACCAAGACACAATTTTACTTAACTCTTAACTTGTACCACCTTAAACTGAGGTGTCACAGATGATAGAACGGCTGGGGAGTCAAGTGACCTGGGTATCAGTAGTATCTGAAATTTACCACTCGTTAGCTTACTTCATTTTTAGCAACTCCAACTTAAAGACTTAAAGAAATTCCTTGGTTAGTTCCTAAAAAACAAAAAACCTCACGACTTCTAGAGAGAGAAGGGACTTCTTTGTGGAATTCCCCCTGCTGAGTAGCCTGGACACAGACTCAGAGTCCTCAGTATACTGAGTTAAATGACTTAAACAAGATATTCAACCCTACTGACAGAAAGGACCACCTAACTGGAGGAGCAATGAAGATCAATACCCCTGACTTAGCTCAAAGACAGAGCAGTATCTGCAACTCCATCCAACAAGGAGTCTGTCTTGCAGCTCCCCGCACCCAGCATGGCTTCTCAGGGTCAACAAGAGAGTCACCTATTGCTAATCTGACCTGAGCTCTTGTATGTTTTTAAGAAGTACATCCAGGAAGACTGATTCCTATAAACTAACATGGGATGAGTCTTCTATCAAATCCTATGATCTCACAGATTTCCACTGATGCTCTTTGTTGAAATATAAAAGACAATAAACTCAACATTCAACATTGGGTCAAAATAAAACAAAACAATCAAAAAACTTTAAGAATGATCTTTGTTTCAGAGGGATTAAATTAGACATACTATATTGAATGTGCTTCCCTTGTGGCTCAGCTGGTAAAGAATCTGCCTGCAATGTGGGAGACCTGGATCTGATCCCTGAGTTGGGAAGATTCCCTGGAGAAGGGAAAGGCTACCTACTCCAGTATTCTAGCCTGGAGAATTCCATGGACTGTATAGTCCATGGGATCGAAAAGAGTCGGACATGACTAAATGACTTTCACTTCACTATATTGAATGGATATAGAATTGATTCATTATTCTGATAACTAAAAAGTATATGCAAGTATAAGGGAATTGATTTATTAGAGATTTATAAGTTTATCACAGTATTAAACCCTGTTTTAATGTATGGAGTGAGCATTTCTTCAAACTCAGCAGTAAAATTACTCTAATGGGTCCTATGTAAAATGCCCATAAGTCTTCATCTGAGCTCATTATTCAGGCTAAAAATTTTTCTTCAGACTTTGTCAAATTAAAACTCATTAAATTCATGGAATCCAGATTAAAACTATTGACTGTGAACAGTTGAAAATTATACCATGAGCCCCAAATGATGATGATGCTAGTCACATTTTTGCCCCATTCTCAATGTGCATGGTGGTTCTCATTTTTTCTTTGCTTCATCTTTTTAACTCCTGTGTTTCAAGCTTTGTCAATACAGAAAGTCTTTAAGACAAAAATTTAGGTAAGATCTCTAAACTTGAACTTCTGAATTTCTTATAATTCAAGGTATGTTGGGATTCTTTACTTTCTTGCCACACAACCTCATGTTCTCTTGCCTTCCCAAGATGTTAGGACTCTATAGTTAATCGTGGGATTATGTCTGAGTCAGTGACAATATTTAAGTTGAAAAATACTTAGTTTGAAACTGCTTAACTCCCGTAATTCAGTGTCCATGGATACTGATGGCAGAAATTATTACTAGATCTCTCTCGCTCTAGCATATCTACCCCACACACACCCCTTGCCCTAACCTGAACAAATCAGTTTCAAGAATCTGCAAACAAATAACTTTTCATGACTTTACACATGTAAGAAAAAAAGTTACAGAAATCACAGTTGGAAAGGAACATAGCACTATACCCTTACCTTTGTCTGCTTAGTTTTATTTGAATGAAAACAGTCACCATTATATCCACAATCTTCTTATTCATGTCTGAGATGTCTCCATTTTCCCTGTGAGCCTTATATATTAAGCTTTACCTAATTTCCCATTTGGGAAAAAAAAAAAAAAAAACCGTCTGGCAAAATGAATGGGAAGTTTTCGCACCTTTCAGAGGTCTTCAGCAGTGTTCCTAGTCCTGGATGGCCATGATCTTCAACTCTGCTGCAACTAAGTGCTCTGATTTTCAAATTTCACATTTTGGAAATGCAAAAATATGCTTTTCTGGAAGACGCAGTCTACAAAATACCATTGGACCTATTGTCTGTAAGCACTATATTAAGCAAGCTGAACACTGCTGTCAGCACTGCCCCAGTATTTGCAATGCAATGTACCTACTTCCTTTATATTAGGTTCAGATTTTCCCTTGCTGAAAATTTTAAAAAAAAAATTCTGTCTGTCTCTGTCACTTTGTCTCCCTAGATAGATACACAAATAGATGAGAGAGAGAGAGAATTTTATATAACACACACACACACACTATAGCCTAAGGCAGATCACTTGCTGAAGATTATAATTCTAAGTATGGTATCTAACCAATTCTCTCCAGATCCCCAAACTAAGATTCAAAATAATGAAGGCAGCATAAAAGAGACATTTTCTTTATGAAAATTATAACATTGTAGTAACCCAAATCCCTTTACTATCAAAACGAAGCTGAAAACAGGGCAAGCACATTCATCTCTATTTCAAGGTCTGATACATGTTCAAATTGGAAGTGGAAATTAGCATTTTTTCCCTAATTAACAGCCTGGTCTAGAATGAGAAAACTGGAGTGAAGGGGGAGTTCTCTTTTTATAAAGGACTTAACCACAAGACATGACATGAAATAGGTTAGATCTTATCTAAATGAATTGATACTGAACAGTTATCATAAATGAGAAATTTTCAAACAATTCTTTGTCATTGCCAGTTTTTTTCCCAAGAATCTATAAACACCAGGATCTCAGTTTTTGAGTGAGAAGATTTATTTTCAATTTTACACTTTGTTTTTTTACTCAAGTTCAATATTGCCTCTTCTATGTTCTCTAAATCCATGATAATCTTTCCTTCTGCCAAAATTTTCTCTAAAGTTTATATCTGAAATTTCATTACTTCTTTTCTCTAATAATGTCTCTTTCAGGAATAAATTATTAAACCAGAAATACAATTTTTATCTTTAATGAAGGGATTCATTTATTTTTATTAAAAAGCCTTGAAATTTGGCATAATTTAGACTAAAAGCTACAAACCAGATCATACTTTTCATATTATATATGACTCAGTATAAGCCTTGGTTTGTCCTAAGAGGATTTTCACATCTTTATGTAAAATGACATAGTTGCTAATACATTGTAATTTTTTATAAGAAATGTATACCCAGTATTACCTTGTAGAATCTAATATTGACCAGTTCTTCTTGATGAACACCTTTTATTTATTATTAAAAGTGATTTTTACAACCATATACATCAGTTGTCTCATTCCATAGGCATGAAATTAATGTGGTCTGGAAAACTGGGACTTTTTTAGTGTAATAAAATTCTAGCCCACTGTCTTAACTTGGGTTTATTACAACACCTTAAAAAGCACACTGCATCTATATTTCATTTCTTTAAAGAATATTATATTTGATGGGAATGAAAACTAAAGCAAAACATAAGCTGAGCTGTAACATTTCATCCAACATTTTACTCCAGTAGTCTTCTGTATTTTCTCGCCTCTAATATTAGTCTTTTAGACACATTCTCCTAAATATTCCTTTCTCCATGTATACAGCAGTCTTGGAGGGCAGGGTGAAAATGGAGGGAGGCATTCAAAACAAACAATCAAATACCTAACATAACCTCAAGTTCCTTGAGGTAGATACACAAGCAAAACTGTAATTATATACTTTAACCATCTCAATAAATTATAAGTTACACAGCAATTATTGTTATAATAAGAAACATAATCTGCTACAATTTACATTGAAAATATCAGGAATGCAGAATGGATCTATTTAATTATTGGTCAAACAGGAAACTTTAGATGAACTATTCATTTCAGATCATGTACTGAAATCATACATATATATATATATATATATATATATATATATATATGTTTTTTCCAGAAAACAGTATTTATACTGAGGGACTGAAAAGCCTTTTACTTTTTCTTTTTTTATTTAGATATAACTGACATATAATATTATATTAGTTTCAGGTATACAGTATGACTCAAGGTTATTTTCTCAACCCATGGATCAAACCCATTGTAGGTGTATTCTTTACTGTCTGAGCCATCAGGGAAATCCCAATAAACTTATATATCACAAAATAATCACCAAAAAAAGTCTAGTTAACATCCATTAACACATACAGTTACAATTTTTTTTTTTTTGATGAGCACTTCTAAGACTCTCTTAGTATTTTTTTTTCCTTTACGGCAGGAAAATGACTGATGGAAGGCTTTGCCAGGATGGCAATGGAGCAAGTCAGCAGAGAGATGGTATAGCTTTAATTCCCTAGAATGCTGAATGAAATCAGACTGAAATAAAATCAGACTGAGTGAACATCATTGACCAAGCTAGGCTTCAAATTTCATGTTAGCAGTGTTTCAGAGTTTGCTAAGGGAGAAGCTATATTAGCAATAGCTCTCAGCGCTTGATTTCTGGAAAGGTAATCAGTGAGCATCCCATGGAATCATGACTTGTACTCAATCACACAGGCTACCTATAAATCACAATCTGATCCTGAGCTTCTCAAACTTTCAGTCCAGTTCAGTCGCTCAGTTGTGTCCAACTATGCGACTCATGAATGTCAGCACGCCAGGCCTACCTGTCCATCACCAGCTCCCAGAGTCCACCCAAACCCATGTCCATTGAGTTGGTGATGCCATCCAACCATCTTATCCTCTGTCTTCCCCTTCTCCTCCTGCCCTCAATCTTTCCAAGCATCGGGGTCTTTTCCAATGAGTCAGCTCTTCGCATCAGGTGGCCAAAGTATTGGAGTTTCAGCTTCAACATCAGTCTGTCCAGTGAACAACCCAGGACTGATCTCCTTTAGGAGGAACTTTAGAAAGCACTAAAGTCATCTAGGATTTTTGTTAAAAATACTAACTCCCATGCCCTACCCACACTGACTTGCATTATCTGGTTCTATAGGGCTCAAAGATCTGCATTTTAAATATCACTGGGGTGATTCAACCTACCTATCATCAGATATTATACCTGTTTGTACCCAGCCCCGGGCCAATGCCATTAGCATGACAGACAGAATTGCATCTGTGTTGCTGTTTACATGAGAGGGTTTTTTTTTTTCTTTTTTTGGCTGCACCACGCAACATGTGTGATCTTAGGACCCTGACTAAGGATCGAACCCACATCCCTTGCAGTGAAGTGTGGAGTCTTAATCTCTGGACCTCCAGGGAAGTTCGGGGGCTATTCTTTAGGCAGGCAAATTTACCTGTCATTCAGTTGGAAGGAAGTCTATGCTGAGTCTCTCAAGTTCCTCAAGTTGAAATTATGATGATTGCTGAGGTTCAACTTGCATATCATATATATGCATAGGTGGTGTATGTGATACTTAAGGTCCTTTTATGAATGTCACAAATAAGACCAAACTGCGATTATTTTTAATTAGTCTTGTCTGCACACATACATATGCATTTTGACCATTTTAACAAAGTTGCTTTTCATTTTAGTCAAAATCAAAGTAGCAGTTTGTTGTGGCCTCAAAAATCCTCAAAGAAAACCTATCACCGTTAGAGTAATGTAGTCAATAAAAATGTTTAAAATATTCACTATAGTCATAACTAATAAAAAGAATATCCAAAACTTCTATTTTAAAACTAATGGTCCCCTAGATCTTCAAATGACTTAATTGATTCAACTCCCAGGTGACGATAACCATAAAACCTACACCTATGTGGCACTGTTTCCATTGTTTCCCGTTCTCTTTGCCATGAAGAGATAGAACTGAATGCCGTGATATTCAGTTCAGTTCAGTTCAGTTCAGTTCAGTTCAGTTGCTCAGTCATGTCCCACTCTTTGCGACCCCATGAATCGCAGCACGCCAGGCCTCCCTGTCCATCACCATCTCCCGGAGTTCACTCAGACTCACATCCATTGAGTCCGTGATGCCATCCAGCCATCTCATCCTCTGTCGTCCCCTTCTCCTCCTGTCCCCAATCCCTCCCAGCATCAGAGTCTTTTCCAATGAGTCAACTCTTCACATGAGGTGGCCAAAGTACTGGAGTTTCAGCTTTAGCATCATTCCTTCCAAAGAAATCCCAGGGTTGATCTCCTTCAGAATGGCCTGGTTGGATCTCCTTGCAGTCCAAAGGACTCTCAAGAGTCTTCTTTAACACCACAGTTCAAAAGCATCAATTCTTTGGCACTCAGCCTTCTTCACAGTCCAACTCTCACATCCATACATGACCACAGGAAAAACCATAGCCTTGACTAGACGGACTTTAGTTGGCAAAGTAATGTCTCTGTTTTTGAATATACTATCTAGGTTGGTTATAACTTTTCTTCCAAGGAGTAAGTGTCTTTTAATTTCATGGCTGCAGTCACCATCTGCAGTGATTTTGGAGCCCCAAAAAATAAAGTCTGACACTGTTTCTACTGTTTCCCCATCTATTTCCCATGAAGTGATGGGACTGGATGCCATGATCTTCATTTTCTGAATGTTGAGCTTTAAGCCAACTTTTTCGCTCTTCTCTTTCACTTTTTCTGAATGTTGAGCTTTAAGCCAACTTTTTCACTCTCCTCTTTAACTTTCATCAAGAGTCTCTTTAGTTCTTCTTCACTTTCTGCCATAACGGTGGTGTCATCAGCATATCTGAGGTTATTGATATTTCTCCCAGCAATCTTGATGGAAACAGTGAGAGACTTTATTTTCTTGGGCTCCAAAATCACTACAGATGGTGACTGCAGCCATGAAATTAAAAGAAACTTGCTCCTTGAAAGAAAAGTTATGACCAACCTAGACAGCATATTCAAAAGCAGAGACATTAATTTGCCAACAAAGGTTCATCTAGTCAAATCTATGTTTTTTCCAATAGTCATGGATGTGAGAGTTGGACTATAAAGAAAACTGAGAGCTGAAGAATTGATGCTTTTGAACTATGGTGTTGGAGAAGACTCTTGAGAGTCCCTTGAACTGGAAGGAGATCCAACCAGTCCATTCTAAAGGAATTCAGTCCTGAATATTCATTGGAAGGACTAATGCTGAAGCTGAAGCTCCAGTACTTTGGTCACCCGATGCGAAGAACTGACTCATTGGAAAAGACCTTGATTCTGGGAAAGATTGAAGGCAAGAGGAGAAGGGGACGACAGAGGATGAGATGGTTGGATGGCATCACTGACTCTATGGACATGAGTTTGAGTAAGGTCTGAGAGTTGGTGATGGACAGGGAAGCCTTGTGTGCTGCAGTCCATGGGGTCAAAAAGAGTCAGACATGACTGAGTGACTGAACTGAACTGAACTGATGTGGTACCGGGCTGTTTTCAAAGCGATGTCAAATACATGAGTTCATTTGATCTTCACAAGTCCTAGAAAGCATTCAAAGTTTAGAGAGACATGTTCTTGAACTACTTTTGTGACTTCAGTTTCATAGGTTTTTCCCCTCCAAGGCACTCATCTCATCACATAGAAATTGCAATATTAAAGTGAAAAAATTAGATCAAACCAAACTCAGAACTTATCATCTTCCCTACAAAATCATTTCTCCTGCTCAGGTTGGCAGGCTGCCACACTTCTGCGTTCAGTCTGGGGGTGAAAAACACCTTCACGTCTGGCCCAGTAGATGAACCCTGGTGGCTCAGAGGTTAAAACATCTGCCCGCAATGCGGGAGACTCCGGGTTCAATCCCTGGGTCAGGAAGATCCCCTGGAGAAGGAAATGGCGACCCACTCTGGTATTCTTGTGTGGGAAATCCCATGGACGGAGGAGCCTGGTGGCCTACAGCCCACGGGGTCGCAAAGAGTCGGACACGACTGAGCGACTTCACTTCACTTTACGTCTCTCTACGATGGTAACACAAGGAATGTGGAACCATTTCTAGTGTACCGCTTGTGGCACACTGCTTCGTGATCGTATAACTGTGCCCAAACGGTCCTTTCTGCATGGGAACCCTGGATTCCGTCTCTTTTCTGCCTAGCACATCCTAGTTTTCCTCCAAATTCTGCCTAAGTGCCATCTCCCTTGGGGACCCTGTTTTTTTGCATACCTCTTCTATGTTATTTGTTTATGGATGCAATTTCCCCCAAGTCTAAATGCCTGAAAGGTAAATCATGGGTCTTAAACATTTTAGGATCCTCATGCCATCTCTCAGTTGCAGTGGCTGCTAAATAATTCATAGGCTACCTGAAACATAGTATTTAGAATTACTACATTCCTAACTAAATCTATTTGAATTTTATTAATAAGAACACAATAACTGGCCTTCCCAGGCAGTGCTAGTGCTAAAGAATCTGCCTCCAATATAGGAGACGTAAGAGATGTGGGTTCAATCCCTGGATTGGAAAGATCCCCTGGAGAAAGGAATGGCAACCCACTCCAGTGTTCTTGCCTGGATAATCCCTTGGACAGAGGAGCCTGGTGGGCTACAGTCCATAGGATTGCAAAGAGTTGGACTCAACTAAAATGACTTAGCAGTAACTAAAAATTTGGCTGCAATCATGACTACTTTTTTATGTTGGGGTAAATATGCTGAAAGCAGTTTCCTACAGCCGGTGTCATTTTTATTTTTCATCCACATTTTGTCTTCAGCAAGAGGACAGCAGAGCAGTTAGATATGTAGACTCTAGAGCCAGACAGACTGTCCTCAAATCCAGCCTCTACCTCTTCACAGCCCATGACAATGACCAGGGCATTTACATCCAGGGCCTCTCTCTATCGTGCGTAAAACTAGAAAAATAACAGTAATTGCCTCACAGAGTTTCTGTGAGGATTCAGGGAGCAAGTGCACTCAGAATTCTTAAAACAATGCCTGGAACCAAGTGAATTCTCAATACAGGCACTTTAAGAGTCATTAAATCTAGTAGCATGATTAATTCCCTGGATCAGAATTATACATACACAAAGGAAAGCTAGATATATTTATTCTTATCTTCTCTGTTCATTTTTTTTTAATAAATTCGGATGGTTTACGTCCATACTTCTGCCAAATGTCCTCTTCGCACAAAATTACCCAATTAAGTCTCTAAGTAAGCACTGTATCATCGAAATATAATGCAGACTATGAGTGCAACTTTAGAACTTCTAAGTATCACATAGAAATATTAAAAATATAAAAGTGAACTATGTATTTTCTTTAAACAACTATGTCTAAATATTTTCGTTTTAACATGCAATTCGTATAAAAATTATTCATGGCATCCAGTGTGTATTTACACTTACAGAAAATCTCAATTAGAACTAGTCATGTTTTAAGCACATGATCAGTGACCAGTGTGTCAGAAAAATGTCTAAGATACCATCCAACTCAATAACGTGCAGTTTTTAGATTCGTCACTGGGTGGTGCTGGAGCCAAATACTATTCTTAAATAAAGTAAAGGTTCTTAAAAAGATGTGGTTTAGTCTCACTAAACTTCATTGCTTAGTGCCTTGCTCCATTGTTATACAGATTTTAAATCCTACAAAGATAGATATAATGAGCTAATGGGATAAAAATCATCATAAGAAACCATCAATGTTAAAAATCAGGCAAATCCCAATTCTCTTCAAACAGATATTGTGAGGTTTGCCAGACTCATTTTATGGGCAAGGTTATAAGATTTTAAAATTTCTGAGGAACTACTTTCTATAATATATTCAATTTTACCAGATAGATCACATACAATGGGATCTCTTTTTATCCCTATAAGCTTAGAACCACAGTTTAGAGCCATGGTTTATGTAGCCAAATTTATTTTTCTGTTAAAATTTTGAACAACACTTAACATAGCACCTCGACATTTTGACAGCTGTCCTGAAGAGTAGAGTTGATGGTATTTATTTTGTTGGCAAAAAAAACAAACAAACATGGATTAGGAACAATGTGATATTTTTACTTAAGGATATAGGCACTTGAAAATGCATGTATTATTTTTTTAACAGCTATAGCAGAAATGGTTTGCAAGGGAATTAATATTTAAAGCAAATTTCTTACTCCATCCCTTTAATTCAAAATTCTCTCCATCTATCCTATTTTACTCTTTGACTCTCAGTCCAAAAACACATGCAAAAATAATTTAAGTTTCCAAGCTCATTGTTAATGCCATCATGCTTACTATGCTACAAAGTTCCTACACCTCTAATTGAGACTGGTCCCCAGCTCTGAGAATTGCACTGTGACAGGTACTACTAGCTACCCATGTGCTGTATGCTAAGTTGCTTCAGTCGTGTTGACTCTCTGTGACCCTGTGGACTGTAGCCCGCTAAACTCCTTTGTCCATGGGATTCTCCAGGCAAGAATACTGGAGTGGGTTCCCATGCCCTCATCCAGGGCATCTTCCTGACCCAGGGATCGAACCTGCAGTTCTTACGTTTCCTGCATTGGTAGGTGGATTTTTTACCACTTGTGCCAGCTGGGATTCTTCACATGTTCCTTGTTAACATAACTCAGATTTCTGCTAGGAGTAGCTACATGCCTCACTAAATATGCATTTTGTTAGTGTTGATTGCAGCCAAGAGTGGTTATCTGATATATTCTGCCCTTTGAGATACAATAAAAAGTTTGCCAGGGATTCTGGGAAAGCTTTTTGTCTCTTTGTAAGGGACAAATTGGGCTGGTTACCACTCCTTTCACCCGCTTCCTGCCTTGAATGTGGATAATGGAGTTGATGCAGCTGTCTGCTGCCACAAGGCAATGACCGTGGGGATGAAAACTATGAGCAGACAATCAGAGAGATTCTCGTTCTCAGAGAGCAATGCTACCAGCTGATCCCAAACCAGGAGGCTACCTCCCTTTAAACTTACTGTATGAGAAAACTAGTTCATTCATTTAATTAATTGACTGTTAGTTGAACGCTGAGTTATTTGTAGCCAAATAGATTCCTAATATATGCACTTGCCCTGTTTCTGCTCCCTAACCTTCATTTTCCTCCCATCCAATCAATATGAATCTTTCTCTTTGTCCTCCCCTCCAAGCCCAAGTTGTCACCTGGCTAATTTCAGTTTTTTCCCCTCATAGTTCAGTATTCATGGAGGAGAGCTAGAAAGTTAATCCCAGCTAGTAAGTATATTTTATATTATTGTGTTATTAAGATTTTTATTCAGAGAAGGCAATGTCACCCCACTCCAGTACTCTTGCCTGGAAAATCCCATGGGCAGAGGAGCCCGGTAGGCTGCAGTCCATGGGCTCGCTAAGAGTTGGGCACGACTGAGCGACTTCAGTTTCACTCTTTCACTTTCATGCATTGGAGAAGGAAATGGCAACCCACTCCAGTGTTCTTGCCTGGAGAATCCCAGGGACGGGGGAGCCTGGTGGGCTGCCGTCACTTGGGGTCGCACAGAGTCGGACACGACTGAAATGACTTAGCAGCAGTAAGATTATTATTACCATGAATCTGACTCATTAACAACCTTAAAGATGAGATGTCTATGAAAACCAGAAAGGAATAGAAAGAGATGATGATGATTACCAGCATTTGAGTAGTTCTTTACAGAGGCCTTTCACAAATACTCTTTCATTTGACCACAAAACAGCTTGGCACCATAGGTATGATTAATACTCCATTTTTATAGGTATGGAAGTTGAACCTAATAATTAAGTTATTCTTGAAGGTGACATGCCCCTTATGATATAAACTTCCTCCTGGAGACCTGGTATGACAATATCATGGCTTAGATCATGCCTGCTTAACCCCACTATCTGTAGGGACATGATAATAAAGATTAATATTTATCAAGTAGGTACTCTGTGCTAATGGCACTGTTGCATCAAGAATTTTACATATATTGGCTTGTTCAGTGCTCACAGTGATGTTATGGCCTTGTGCTGTTATCATTTTCATAACATATGAGGAAAGTGAGGTTCTGTCCAGGGACAATCCACCCGTCTTACCCTTGTATCAAGCTGTTCTCACCTTAATCACTGTGCATAGCATATTCCTACCCTTCTATCCAAGGAGATTGGATTTTTATCTTTGAGCCCAAATCAAGCCATTAGACCCTCCCCACCTACTGCATTTGTTTGTTTTTTCCATTGCCACTGGATTATAAATTTCACTTGTATTTAAGAACGGCAACCATCTGTCTCACACCATGAAAAGATTCAGCATTAAATTATTTGACTTGATTTTCCCGTTGAATTAATGTTAATGAATTTTGGCTCTGAAAACCTGTGCTTCAAAAGAACTCCATGGATCCCTAACTTTTAAATTAGCTTAGAGTTTCCTTTTACTTCCAAGAAGAAGGCTCAGTTTAACATGTACTTAATAAAAATGTGTGCACTTCAAAGACAAGCAAATACATTTTCATATGGTTTAAAACAAGGCCTTTGTACTTAACCTCCTGATATTATTGATACCATATTACTCTTAAAAAGTAAACTCAGGCAATTTAGATAATGCACATTTTCACTTGGACATAGATTTATAAATGCTACTTTTGTTTCTGATAGTGGAATGGGACATCATGGATCTGGTTTTGTCAAAGCTCTGTCAGTTACTAATTATTAGACCTTGAGCAAATTTCTCATATTCTCTAAACCTCAGTTTGCTGAGCTCTGAAATGGAACTAGCATATCAGGCTCCTTTTTCTTTTGTGTGTGCGTGTGTGTTTATGGTTTTTTTTTTCTTTTTTGAGTGTTTAAATAAATAAGTAGATATAAATTGGCATATGTCTTTGCATAATACACACTTAACCAATATTAATTCACATTCTTCCTTCCTTTAGCCTCTCCAACATGGACATTTTAATCTTGCTCTCCAGGTTTGTTAAGCTTTAAAATAGATGTGGGTATTTCTCAGCACTTGAAACTAAGAAATAGTATATTAAGGAAACAATAAATAAAGGTAATTTTTAGGATAAAGCTACAACTTTCATGACCCAAAGGAAAAGTTGAAACTGAATATCGTAAAACCATTTTCTATGTTCTTTGAGGTAAGACTTTATTGACTTGCATTTTATCTTTAAACCCTGGTGGATTTCCTTATTCTTAGATGTTGCTTCCTTGAAATGCTTGCTGCTGCTGCTGCTGCTGCTAAGTTGCTTCAGTCATTTCCGACTCTGTGCGACCCCATAGACAGCAGCCCACCAGGCTCCCCCATCCCTGGGATTCTCCAGGCAAGAACACTGGAGTAGGTTGCCATTTCCTTCTCCAATGCATGAAAGTGACAAGCGAAAATGAAGTCACTCAGTGGTGTCCGACTCTTGGCGACCCCATGGACTACAGCCCACCAGGCTCCTCCATCCATGTGATTTTTCAGGTAAGAGTACTGGAGCAGGGTGCCATTGCCTTCTCCAGAACTACATAAACAGTTATGCATTATGTAGATGATAAAATACATGTGTACAAAAAGCAGCATATTTCTGTGCTGCTCTACCTTTAGGAGCTCTACCTTTCTATCTAAAAGCTCTTTCAATTATTTAGAAATGACACTAATTAAGTTATAGAGAAAGCCTTTGTTTCATAATACCCTGCCTTAATCCTTATCCATTCCAATTGCCTTCCACCAAAGATGGCAACCTGGAGGAGGGCATGGCAGTCCACTCCAGTATACTTGCCTGGAGAATCCCATGGACAGAGGAGCCTGGTGGGCTACAGCCCATAGGATGGCAAAGAGTCGGGACATAACTGAAACAACTTAACATACATACACACAAAGAGGGCAAACGGTTGCTCTCATTGTAAGGAGGCTAACAGGAGCTCATGGTATCTGCAGATAGTAGCTGATACAGTCATTGGATGTTATGATTTCTGACTCTCAGAAGAGAAAGTGTCAGAATTTTGCTGCAAATAATTCAAACTGCAGCTTTGGAAGCTGCTTTTTTTATAGCCTCATTACATGTTGTTCATAACTCTCTCAAGCTGTTTTTATATTCTAAATTTTCATTTTATACACATAAAGCATGTCCCTATGAGATTTGGGGACAATGCCTAATTTGATTTTATATATGTCTGGAAGAGAATAGTAGATTCTCAATAAATTTTAGTGGAAGGAGGAAAGGGGAAAAAAGGATAGGAAGAAGAAAAAATTCCAAGTATAAGAAAAATGAAGCTTATGTCATTAATATAATTAGAACCAAAAATTCGTATTTGTTTCACTACACCAAACAACCTCTCTTAAAGTAACTACCTTTTGAACTGAGCTCATTACCCAAGTAGTCAATATAGCAACTCTATTAATAATAGTACCATCAATCCCCCACTCTGTAGTGACTTTACTTAACATCATCCTTTATCTGAAAGTTCTTTTTAGCTTTTATGCTATTTTTCAAACTGAATTTGAGGCACTGTAAATGACCATGGTTCATTGGTAAAAAGATGACAAAAATATGTAAGCTAATGTATTATTCTGTGTTTCCCCACAGTGTGGCAGCAGAGACTTAAGAAGTGGGAAAAGCCACCAGTGATTGGGGGAATATTCATACAAGAGTCTGGTTCAGGGAGACCCAGCCCACAGAGCAGTTCTCAGCTAGGATATGCATGGGGATCAAAATGCCAATCAATTTTTAGTGCTTCAAACTCTGACAAAAGAAACTATTGGTTAGTGAGCTTCGTCTGTTTACTGTAACATACTCAACAACTCCATGGAGGGATCAAATCCCTTTTCAGTTTTTAGTAGATAAAATTTGTTGGAAAATGTTACTATTAGTGTTGGAATAAGTAAAGGTAAACACAGTAGGCTGACTTACATTATAGAAATCTATTGAAAGAAGATCTAATTGTAAGAACATTTTATTAAACAATGAAGCAACCTCTATGACAGATTAGTAAAATAAAAATAGAAGCAATTCAGAAAGTGTGCTGTGGTTCATCTGGCAAGTGGGAAGTGAATGGTAGATAAAAAACAGTATAGTAATACCATTCATTCCACAACCATCACCTTCCCACCTCCCCTGCTATGGCACTACTCTATTCCAGGTAGAGAAATGCAAATGGCTAGGAGGGAGCCCTGATGTGGAAGGGTTCATTCTTTAGCTGTAGAGGTGAGCAGGTAATTAAGCAACCTGGTTAGTATGTGAAATGAGACCAAAACCATTCAACTGTGTATGTAGGTTGTACACTGAGGACTGAAATTACTTCTTACCCTGTAGATATACTATTTATGTTGCACTGACTTACTATTCTGCTATACTATTCATTAGTATACCTTTACTATGCAAGAGATTCTTCCAGGCAAATAACTTGATAGAGAAAATTCAAGAAATTAAAGGAATTTCCAGAAATGCCCATCATGCTAGCCATATCACCATCTTGCCTTGGGGAGTTTAGAGAGCTGGCATAGGATAAATAAGTACTGTAAAATAGCATGTATATAAAATGAGGAATAATTGTCCTTGCAATGTCTGTATTTTCAGATATGTGAAAGCATTTTTACATTTGTATCTTTCTCATTGGAATAGATCTCTTATGCTCAAATCTTGTAATAAGATAAATGACAATAACTTGAGGACATCATTATGAATACAGTTCTGTATTTTTCTTTGTAATTCCAAAAATAATAATCTTCACAGTAATGAAGTAAATTGCTGTGTAAATATACTTACCAATTAATAGTGTTATTTTTAAAGATTAATTTCTTTTACAAAGAGACATTCAAGCCCTTAATGCTTTCAGAAGAGGAAATGAGACTCAGAGAGTTCATATGCTCTATTCAGTATCACACAGAGAGCAGGAGAAAGATCAGGTCTATTATTCTGGTGTAAGAAGTAGCATAGTATAAGCTTTTTTTCAAACTTAAGTAGTACATATTGTTGTTTTAGTCACAAAGTCGTGTCCAACTCTTTTGCAGTCCAATGGACTGTAGCCTGCCAGGCTCCTCTGTCCATGGAATTCTCCAGGCAAGAATACTAGAGGGGGTTGCCATTCCCTTTTCCAGGGATCTTCTTAACCCAGGGATTGAACCAGAGTCTCCTGCACTGCAGACAAATCCTTTACTGTCTGAGCCACCAGGGAAGGCCATAGATCTGATTTAAATGAAAAAAATGAGGGGTCTTTATGATACACATGTGAATCCATAATCACTTATATAATAGAGTCAGAAAAACATGGGCTTGAATCTTAGATATTTCTCCTAACATCTGTGGGATTTTTTTCCATTTATTAAACACATTCAGTCCCATTTCTTCATTCACTAATAGTATTCATCACAACAGTGTGTTGTGAGAATTGAATATCAGAACATAGGCAGATCATTTAGCCTTTATGGGGCATGCACTAAATGCCCAATACGTTTTTATTATCTTAATCATTTCTCTCTGCTAACTACTTGTTAGCTAATGACGTGTTCAACTTTGCTACTTGGCTGTTCTCAGTTAGATCTCATTTAGATATCCACAAAAGGAATAAAAAGAAGCAAAACCTTTGGCTTGAACAAGGGTACAGGAAAACTTTGATTTATTCTGCCAGATCTATCTATCAGCCAGAACTGAAGGTAGGAAAAAGATTTAGGAGAGCTAGATTTACTAATAAGTTTAACTGAGGTGCAAAAGTGGCACCTCATATCCAAGAAAACAGGTTAAAAACTGTAAACAGATCCAAGTATGATTTCCTTTCATGAAATAAACGTAGTAGGTCCTCTCAACAGAGATGCTCCATAAATCATTGAGGATAACGATGTCTCTGAGAAATTGAGGATGTTAGCCTTGCGTTGTCACTCAGTATTTCTAATGTGAGACAGTCAAACCTGGGAAACCAGAAAAATCTTAACTGTAAGATGCATTTTTACCATTTAAAGATAATGAGATTTCCCTGAAAAAACTTTAGAAACAAACCATGAGTGATTTGCATGTTTTGATACTGTTCTTAAGTTGTATTTATGCTTTAAAAAATGACAGTAACATGATATCTTCAGTTATATTTCCCAAGGCAAAAACATCTTCAGTTCAGCAGAGAAAAGCATGTTGTCACTAACTCAAGGCAATTGGATCCCTACAAGCCTAATGTTTTTTCCACATGGCACACAGAGGAAAAGGACAGATATTTTAGAAAAGACATCATCAGATTATTGATTTCCACACAATAAAACATAACCACTTCAAGCCAAGTGTATATTTCCATGGAGAATGTAGAGCCTACAACCACAGCCCTAATGGGAAAAATAGTAACTAAATGACTGTGGCTTTTATTTCTTCAAAAGAATTAAAATTACATTTGTGGGTAAACAAACCCGATCAGCCCAGGGTCATTGGAGGGTTAGAGAAGGGAATGAGACACAAGGACAGAAAGAAAGAAATATTAAAGGAGGTAACAGAATTCTAGCAAACAGAAACCAACAACATATTACAAAGATCATACATCATGACCAAGTGGGCTTTATCCCAGGGATGCAAGGATTCTTCAATATTCACAAATCAATCAATGTGATACACCACATAACGAATTGAAAGATAAAACCATATGATTATCTCACTAGATGCAGAGAAAGCCTCTGACAAAATTCAACATCCATTTATGATAAAACCCTCCAGAAAGCAGGAATAGAAGGAACATACCTCAACATAATAAAAGCCATATATGATAAACCCACAGCAAAGTTATCCTCAGTGGTGAAAAATTGAAAACATTTCCCCTAAAGTCAAGAATAAGATGAGGATGCCCATTCTCACCACTACTATTCAACGTAGTTTTGCAAATTTTAGCCAGAGCAGTCACAGAAGAAAAAGAAATGAAAGGAATCCAGATTAGAAAAGAAGAAGTAAAACTCTCATTGTTTGCAGATGACATGATCTTCTACATAGAAAACCCTAAAGACACCACCAGAAAATTACTAGAGGTAATCAATGAATACAGTAAAGTGGCAGGATATAAAGTTAACACAGAGAAATCTCTTGCATTCCTTTATACTAACAATGAGAAAACAGAGAAATTAAGGAAATAATCCCATTCACCATTGCAATGAAAAGAATATTTAAGAATAAATCTACCTAAAGAAACAAAAGACCTATATATAGAAACTAAAACCCTGATGAAAGAAATCAAAGATAACACAAATAGATGGAGAAATATACCATGTTCTTGGATCCAAAAAAAAAAAAAAAACCAATATAGTGAAAATGAGTATACTACCCAAAGCAATCTATAGATTCAATGTATTCCCTATCAAGCTACCAATGTTATTTTTCAGAGAACTAGAATAAATAATTTCACAATTTGTATGGAAACACAAAAAACCTCGAATAGCCAAAGCAATCTTGAGAAAGAAGAATGGAACTGGAAGAATCAACCTGCCTTGCTTCAGATTATACTACAAAGCTACAGTCATCAAGACAGTATGGTACTGGCACAAAAACAAAAACAGATCAATGGAATAAAATAAAAAGCCCAGAGATAAATCCATTCATCTATGGACACCTTATCTTTGACAAAGGAGACAAGAATATACAATGGAGAAAAAACAATCTCTTTAACAAGTGGTGCTGGGAAAACTGGGCAACCACTTGTTGAATGAAACTAGAACACTTTCTAACACCATACACAAAAATAAATTCAAAATGGATTAAAGATCTAAATGTAAGACCAGAAACTATATAACTCCTAAAGGAAAACATAGGCAAAACACTCTCTGACATAAATCACAGCAGGATCTTCTATGACCCACCTCCAAGAGTAATGGAAATAAAAGCAAAAATAAACAAACAGGACCTAATTAAACTTAAAAGCTTTTGCACAATTAAGGAAACTATGAGGAAGGTGAAAAGACAGCCTTCAGAATGGGAGAAAATAATAGCAAATGGAACAATTGACAAAGAATTGATCTCAAAAATATACAAGCAGCTCATGCAGCTCAATCCCAGAAAAATAAATGACCAAATCAAAAAATGGGCCAAATAACTAAACACACAGTTCTCCAAAGAAGACATACGATGGCTAACAAACACATGAATAGATGTTCAACATCGCTCATTACCAGAGAAATGCAAATCAAAACCACAATGAGGTACCATCTCATGCCAGTCAGACTTTTGGCGATCCAAAAGTCTACAAACAATAAATGCTGAAGAGGGTGTAGAGAAAAGGGAACCCTCTTACACTGTTGTTGGGAATGTAACCTAGTATAGCCACTATGGAGAACAGTGTGGAGATTCCTTAAAAAACTGGAACTAGAACTGCCATATGACCCAGCAATCCCAATGCTGCACATACATCCTGAGGAAACCAGAATTGAAAGAGACACATGTACCCCAATGTTCATCGCAGCACTGTTTATAATAGCCAGGGCATAGAAGCAACCTAGATGTCCATCAGCAGACGAATGGATAAGAAAGCTGTGGTACATATACACAATGGAATATTACTCAGCTGTTAAGAAAAATGCATTTGAATCAGTTCTAATGAGGTGGATGAAACTGGAGCCTATTATACAGAGTGAAGTAAGTCAGAAAGAAAAACACCAGTACAGTATTTTAACACATATATATGGAATATAGAAAGATGGCAATGATGACCTTATATGTAAGACAGCAAAAGAGACACAGATGTGAAGAACAGATTTTTGGACTCTGTGGGAGAAGGTGAGAGTGGGATGATTTGAGAGAATAACATTGAAACATGTATATTATCATATGTGAAACAGATCACCAGTCCAGGTTTGATGCATGAGACAGAGTGCTTGGGGCTGGTGCACTGGGATGACCCTGAGGGATGGGATGGGGAGAGAGGTGGGAGGGGGGTTCAGGATGGGGAACACATGTACACCCATGGCTGATTCATGTCAATGTATGGCATAAACTACTACAATATTGTAAAGTAATTAGCCTCCAATTAAAATTAAAAAATAAAGTAAAAAGAGGGATATAGAAAGTGAACATTAAATTATAACTTTAAAAAAAACAGTAAAGAAAAGGTTTTCTTCTCATCAGAGTCTTTTCATTTATCTATTCCCAAATGTCCATCCCCATATCCTACATGGAGAATGGAGGAGACAGTAGGGTGATTTTACTCTTTCCCACTGGAAGCATCACTATCTAAGCCTGATCTATCCACTCTTTTGGGGGAAATTTGTGCCTGAAATAAGACTGTTCATTCATTTTCTACCCTTTCAATCACTCATTCATTCATTTTTGCTTCCATTCTAAACATGATCTATGAAATCTATTTAATCAGTACCAATTTCCCAATATTACCTAACACAACTCACTCTCTATACTATTCCACCCATCTTAAATCTCTTTCAGTGGCTTTAACATGTACCTTGTTTTGTCAGGAACTGTGGTTCCCTTCTTTGTCTCACAGAAAATCTTCCTGACGCAGGGATTAAATTCAACCAGGTCTCCCCTCTCATTGCAGGAAGATTCTTTATCATCTGAGCCACCACCAGGGAACTGCCTTTACCTCAGTAGCTTTCACTTATCCTTTGGGTCCCTACTTAAACCATCACTTTCTCTAAAGATTTCCCGAAACTCCTCAACTTGGCTTGCTCTTAGTGACAGGCACCCCTGCTCTGGAAAAACCATCTTCATTTCTAGTATCCTACTCACTGCAGAGGTAAGTGTCTCCTTCAGTGAGCTGTATCTGTCCTATTCTCTAGCATGCTGTGCTGTCATCTTGCAGACCAGTTGCACAGAGTAGCAGCTCAACAGATGATTGTTGCACGAGAGAATAAACAAATCAAGGCTCTGAATATTGACAAAAATATCAAGCATAAAGATCTACAACAAGCTGTATATTTGAGCAAGTTGTTATGTGAAGCAAGGGAGTATTTATGGGAGGAACTAAGGATCTAAGTATCTTCAGAAAAATTAATTCCTTTTCCCCTTCATTGCCATAAAGAATGATACTTGTATCTGCTCTGTGATGTTGAGGGCAGGCAGTTAGCTCAGCTGGTAAAGAATCTGCCTGCAATGCAGAAGACCCTGGTTCAATTCCTGGGTCAGGAAGATTCCCTGGAGAAATGATAGGCTACACACTCCAGTATTCTTGGGCTTCACTGGTGGCTCTGTTGGTAAATAATCCACTTGCAATGAAGCACAAGCTGGAGTCAAGATTGCTGGGAGAAATATCAATAACCTCAAATATGCAGATGGCACCACTCTTATGGCAGAAAGCAAAGAGGAACTAAAGAGCCTCTTGAAGAAAGTGAAAGAGAAGAGTGAAAAAGTTGGCTTATAGCTCAACATTCAAAAAACTAAGATCATGGCATTCAGTCCCATCTCTTCATGGCAAATAGATGGGAGACAATGGAAACAGTAACAGACTTTATTTTCTTGGGCTCCAAAATCACTGCAGATGGTGACTGCAGCCATGAAATTAGAAGATGCTTGCTTCCTGGAAGAAAAGCTATGACCAACCTAGACAGCATATTAAAAGCAGAGACATTACTTTACCAAAAATGGTCTATCTAGTCAAAGCTATGGTTTTTCTAGTAGTCATGTATGGATGTGAGAGTTGGACAATAAAGAAAGTTGAGCACTGAAGAACTGATGCTTTTGAACTGTGGTGTTGGAGAAGACTCTTGAGAGTCCCCTGGACTGCACAGAGATCCAACCAGTCCATCGTAAAGGAAATCAGTCCTGAATATTCATTGGAAGGATTGATGCTGAAGCGGAAGCTCCAATACTTTGGCCACCTGATGGGAAGAACGGACTCATTGGAAAAAGACCCTGATTCTGGGAAAGACTGAAGGTGGAAGGAGATGGCAGAGGATGAGATGGTTGGATGGCATCACCGACTCAGGGGACATGAGTTTGAGCAAGCTCTGGGAGTTGGTGATGGAGAGCAAAACCTGGTGTGCTGCAGTCCATGAGGTCACAAAGAGTAGGACATGACTGAGCAACTGAACTGATGATGCTGAGACGATCTCTTCTAATACCCCAAAACTGAGTCAAAGTGCTGCTGATGCTGCTAAGTCACTTCAGTCGTGTCCAACTCTGCGCGACCCCATAGACAGCAGCCCACCAGGCTCTGCTGTCCCTGGGATTCTCCAGGCAAGAACTCTGGAGTGGGCTGCCATTTCCTTCTCCAATGCATGAAAGTGAAAAGTGAAAGTGAAGTCACTCAGTCGTGTCCAACTTTTAACGACCCCATGGACTACACCCCACCAGTCTCCTCCATCCATGAGATTTTCCAGGCAGGAGTACTGGAGTGGGGTGCCACTGCCTTCTCCAGAGTCAAAGTGCTAACTAACTCAATTCCAATGCTGTGTTAGTCTCTCAGTCATACCTGACTCTGTTACCCCCCTGGACGCAGTCCTCCAGGCTCCTCCATTGTGAGATTTTCCAGGCAAGAATACTGGAATTGGTTGCTATCTCCTTCTCCAGGGGATCTTCCTGGACCAGGGATCAAACCTGTGTCCTCGGCACTGGTAGGTGGGTTCTTTACCACTGAGCCCTTGGGAATTCAATTCTAATGACTTATCTATAACTGATGTCCAATGCCACTCCAAGTGCAGATCAAAAGAGCAGGACAGGTCCTACTGACAACAATCCCTCCTTCACTTTTACCCATAGAAAACTGATGAGATGACTTGGGGGAGAAAACAGCAGAGATGAGATTGGTAGAATTTCACCCCTCTTTTCTCTCAGAACCCTCTAAAAAAACTGGTTGGTGACACCCATGAGTCACTAGTCAACATCTGGGCTGCCCCTAAGAAGGAAAGAACTGCATTAATTTCTTCTGCTATAGACTGCTTAGACACAGAACACTCAGGTCCTCCTTAGCACAACCAGAAAATCAGACAAGAACCTGGTTATTTGTGCCTGGGAAGATCTACAGCTTAGGAACATATGTGATAATATAGACTGATGCCCAGTTACAGTCTGAAGAAAAATGAAAATCGGAGATTGCTAGAACAGTCCAGCTGTGCAAAGAATGTGGTGTAGTGTCCTTAGGGAAAATAGTTCCAACTTTTCCTGGTCCATGACGTGCCAGGGTGTAAGAGAAGGTCCCAATGATGTCTATGCCTCCATGTGGAGGATAATGATGGAACTTGGGCTGCCTGAACAGATAGTAAGTCTAATATAGCTAAAGAGTTCTCCGTGGAGGCAAGACCATGGAAGTTGAATATCAACACCCAGGAAAACCATGAGCACCACACACTCAGAAAGAGCTACATTACAGTGGAATCAGGGACTTTCTCCCCATAAACAGTCATTAACATAGGAATCAAGTATCTTTCTTTCCCCTTCACTCTGCTTTATGTACTGGAAGAGCTTGGTCATAAATGAAAGGGGAACGGAGGTAGAAAGTTTTGAACCAAGCATGAAATTTCAAGGTACTAAACTTTAATATCTGAAATTAATTAGGAAATTCTAGAAGATTCCCAAGATGTCATTAAGGGGCAGAAAGGAGGATGTATACTAAAGCGAGGTGGTTATTGAAAGAAATAAAAGCATCTCACATTTTTTTTCTGAAGAGCTGAGATTTTTTTTTCAATCAACAGGCTATGTTTCTATCTATTTCAGATCTTTATCTTACCCAGTATGAATTACTATGTTCCTACCCACCTTCATAGTCAAGGACTTTTATCTAATTTCTTTACCTACAGTACTTAACCCCTGTTGCTGATACATTGATTAACAATCAGAAAGTACGTGTTGAAATGAAGTACACTTCACAGAAACTCAAATTCCATTTAGCAGAAGGATGAGGAAATACCCAGTGATGTGAATGCAATGCCACCACTAGTGTACTTCACTTTACAGTTACACTCTCTGCATCCAGAGGTTTCTGTGGCCCATAGAAGACTCAGACTACAAGACTTCTGTACCAGCTACTACCATTTATTGTGGGGTTTGTTATCTACTCATTCCCATTTATTCCACATAAGATTTCATTTATTCCACATAAGATTCCATGCCTAGGTATTACTATTACCGTCTCACACAGAGAAAAACTAAAACTTGGAGAAGTTAGAAGCCCGGTCCAAGGACATGTAGCCAATAAGATATGAAATGAGATTTCTCAACTCAGGGCTTTTCTTCTTCCAAATCCTGTGCCTATTCCACTCTCCCACATGTTTCTACAGTGTCTCTTCTCTGAACTTTCACTACCATCAAATATAGCACACCCACACTCTATCAAATATTCAGTGACTTTCCACAGTACCAGTTAAGTGGCTTGAGGAAATGTATAAACAGTTGTGAACACTTACAATTCAAGTTCAATACTGCTGTAAGAATAAGTCAAAAGAAAATAGTATCCCCCATTTATTCTTTCTTTTTCTCAGCAATTAGTTCTAAGACATTAAGATAAACCACTGCATTTTCTTTATAATGGGAGGAGATACTAATCTTCCCTAATCATCAAGAAAACACAAATAAGCTTAACAGAAACTTTGATGGGAGACATAGCTGAGGTGCTGGGGGGTTGGATGGGTGGGTAGCAGGTAAGGGTGAGCAGAAAGAAGAGGGCAAAAGAATGAAAAGACTGAACCCAACAGTTCTCAGTTCATGTTCAGCTCTCAATCTCTCAACTCAGTGAGGTTGACACCTCACCTGATGATGTAGAGAGGACCTGAAAAGATATACCCCAACCATACAGAGTGGGAAGAGAGACCACCAGAGGAACCTGCCAATAGACAGTATTTCCAGCGGGGCCCTCAGCAATGTGCCTGACCAGATTCTATAATGTATGGGAGTGGCCCTACTTCTTGTGAGACAGATATGATTTCCTTTGCTAGAGCATAGGTCCTTAAGGGATAAGCTTGGCAAAATACCAGAGTGTGCCAGCTAATGATGGCATTTCTTTACCTCCAAGAAGAGATTCTTAAAATCCTTATAGGTTCTACAAAGATTTTTGCAGAAAGTATAGTGGTCATTTGTCTAGATCATCAAGAAGGTTCTAATAGGCTTATATTTGAAATTACACAATAGAATCCCCTTTAAGTTGTTGAAGTGGACAGAGTAGACCAGCCAGTCCCAAGTGATCTCTCAGGGTATATTTGGAGACACTAAAACAGATACCTAAAAACCTCTTAACTTGCTTGGAACCCAGGAAGAAAGACTATGAACCCTGGCCAAAATCAGATATAATTTCTTTTATATCATTGAGTGCCTCTTATGGACCATTCCCTGACACTGACACATTTATTAATACACTTAATACACAAGCCCATAAGAATACCATTACTACATTTAACCTACTGAGGAAAGTAGAGGACAAAGAAACTGAATAATTTGTCCAAGGTCACAGATCTACAAACTACTGGGGCTTGAATTTGAACCCAAGGCACCTCAAGCTCTCACTTTAAAAACATCTTTTTAAACATTGTAAATGTTTATTTATTTATTTGGTTGTGCGGTCTTAGTTGCAGCATGCAGAATCTTTAGTTGCAGCATGTGTGATCTAGTTCCCTGTCCAGGGTTTGAACCCAGGCCCCCTGCATGGAGCATGAAGTCTTAGCCACTACACCAGTAGGGAAGTCCCCCATTATATTTTACTAAAGAAAATAGTGTTTCTGCTTTTATAGATCTAATCTGGAACTGACAGAGTCTTTACTTTCTATGGGACACTTGGCTTAAAGTCTTAGCAAGGTACTTGCCACTTAGTAAATAATATTTTAAGAAAGAAGTCAAAAAAGGAAATTTTACAAGGCAATTCATTCATGTTTTTATCTTTAACTCAGTTCATTTTTTAAATGAGAAATGTTGTTTACCTATCTGAGAAAATACCTTGGAAAAATATTTCCACCAACTTTCTTTCAATATACTTTATCCCAAATGTGTGATATTTATAGACTGCTTCAATTTGGGTAAGAAAGATTCCCGGGTTGACTTTTATGAGGTGAAAATGTAAGCTCTTGAGGCATACAAAGATACTGGAGCATTCTTAATTTATTCCATTATCTTTTAATTAAATTGCCCTCTATTATCATTTTGTGAAGTGGAATTGTGAGCTTACTGGACCATAGAATTTGGCATCCGGTTCTTTTGTCATAATCACTGCATCTTCTTCAATTAATTTGTCCTTCTGAGCTTTATCTATTTTGTGCCTCTAATTACCATCTACAATTGCACCCAGGTTTAAAACACACTGTTTGAAACACTTTTTCAACAAGTAGGCATCCAGCAGCATCCAAAATATTATCAGTGATTGCTCTAAATAAGAAACTTAATGCATATATTTTTCTGAGTACTTTCTTAGTGCCTATCACTGATCTTTGTACTTTAACATAGATTATTTAATTTTATTCTATGAGAAACTACCTTCACAAGTATAATGGGAATAACAATAGTCCCTCTAATGACCACATATGGACCTTGTAAGGGTTAGATGAGTTCCTAATACAAACTCTATGAACAGACTTAGAACATAGTGTGTTCTATGCAATGTCAGCTCTTATTCTTTTTCTTTGTTTTTCACTTTGAAGTCACACAAGGATCTCAAAATTATTGTATCTAAAGCTAGTGAAGTGAAGTGAAATGAAAGTTGCTCAGTCATGTCTGACTCTTTGCAACCCCATGGACTATTCAATCCATGGAATTCTCTAGGCCAGAGTACTGGAGTGGGTAGCCTTTCCCTTCTCCAGGGGATCTTTCCAATCCAGGGATCGAACCCAGGTCTCCCGCGTTGCAGGCAGATTGTTTACCAGCTGAGCCACAAGGGAAGCCCATCTAAAGCTAAAATCATCCTATTTCCCAAGGTTATTTGCCACAGCCCCCACTCCTATCTTCCTTTACTCAAGTATGATATTACCATCATCATCTACCTCATATCAAAAACTTGAGAGTAGGCTGGGAGTGTAAGATGGAGCTGCCACTGTGTAAAGCAGTATGGAGGTTCCCCAGAAAACTAGAAACAGAATCCAGCAATTCTACTACTCTGCATATATCCAGACAAAACTATGATGCCAAAAAAAAAAAAAAAGAGAGAAAAGAAAAGAAAAATAGATGCACTCCTATGTTCTTAGTGGCACTATCTACAATAGCCAAGCCATGGAACCAACCCAAGTGTCCATCAGCAGATGAACAGATAAAGGAGATGTGGTACAAATATACAATAAAATACTGCTCAGCCATAAAAAGAATGATATAATGCCACTTGTAGCAACATAGACACAACTAGGGGCTTCTGGCACTCGTGGTAAAGAACCTGCCTGCCAATGCAGGAGACATAAGAGATGCAGATTTGATCCCTGGATGGGGAAGGTCCCCTGGGGGAAGGTCCCCTGGGGGAAGGCATGGCAGCCCATTGCAGTACTCTTGCCTGGACAACCCCATGGACAGAGGAGCCTGGCAGGCTATGGTCCATACAGTCAGACATGACTGAAGCAACTTAGCAGCAGCAGTAGACACAACTAGAGATTATCATACTAAGTGAAGTAAATCAGATAGAGAAAGACAAATACCATATATCCCTTATATGTGGAATCTAAACTATGACACGAATCTATTTATGAAACAGAAGCAGAATCGCGGACATAGAGAACAGACTGATGGTTCCCAAAGGGGAGGGTGTTGGAAGAGGGACCAAGTGGGAGGTTGGGATTAGCAAATTAAGCTTGTGTATATAGAATGGCTAAACAACAAGATCCTACTGTATAGCACAGAGAAATATACTCAATATCCTATGATAAGCCATAGTGGAAATGAATATAAAAAGAAAAGAATGCAAAAAAAGAATGCTGCTGCTGCTGCTAAGTCACTTCAGTCGTGTCCAACTCTGTGCGACCCCATAAACTATATATATATATAATTGAATCACTTTGCTGTACAGCAGTAATTAATACAACATTGTAAATTAACTACACTTAAAAAAAAAACTGAGTATAGGGATACCTTCTAATTCTTCCATTCTTGCATTGACCAATCTATCAACAAGTTTCAGATTGCCTATTAAAAATATATCTTTACTCACTCTCTTAGGCACCATTACTCATGTCTGAAGTACTGACATAGTTTAAGCAAGCTCACCCTCTACTTTTGATCTTAATTAACTTCTACCCTTCTCTTTAGAGCAGCCAAAGTACTTTCTACTCATGAAGTGGATGGAAGTTGTTTCAATGCTGTGTCTTTCTTAAAAGTTGCAGACAATCTGTAAAACATATGTGAATTGCAAAGAGGAAAATAAAAAGACATACCTGTAAGGAACATTACAGTTTTAAAAAGTGAAAGTGAAGTGAAGTTGCCTGGTCATGTCCGACTCTTTGCGACCCCATGGCCTGTAGCCTACCAGGCTCCTCTGTCCATGGGATTTTCCAGGCAATAGTCCTGGAGTGGGTTGCCATTTCCTTCTCCAGGGGATCTTCCCAACCCAGGGCTCAAACCCAGGTCTCCCACACTGTAGACAGACGCTTTACCATCTGAGCCACCAGGGAAGCCATACAATTTTTTAAAAAGGCCATTTAAATAGCTCTTCGAAGCCTGCTGTCTATCAAGACAATGTATAAACACATCTGCCTCCTCTAGGGGATGATGGGGAAATGTAGCACAATTTTAAGAGACATTTTAAACACTAATTATTTCAACCTCTATCTGTTATTCTTAAAGTTCCATTAATAGAGGCAAATGAGTTGACAGGTGATTGCAAAATAAAAGACTACCTTAATATAATATGCATTAAGATATTTTACTTCAGTCTGCATATTATGCCCCAAGCCAACTGACTTGAGGAGTCATGTTTAATCCTTCAAAATTTCCAGGAAAGAAGTAAGAGTAAGCACTGCATTTTAAAATCTCTTTATAAATGTTTTCTCTATGAATAGTACTGTGATACAATTTTTTAAGTAATTTATGAATAAAGCAAAGTACATTTTCACTTGTCACAGTATATTCTTGTTATGACTAGTTCTTTCTACTCATGACTGCTGCTGCTGCTGCTGCTAAGTCACTTCAGTCGTGTCCGACTCTGTGCGACCCATAGACGACAGCCCACCAGGCTCCCCCGTCCCTGGGATTCTCCAGGCAAGAACACTGGAGTGAGTTGCCATTTCCTTCTCCAATGCACGAAAGTGACAAGTGAAAGTGAAGTCACTCAGTCATGTTGGACTCTTAGCGACCTCATGGGCTGCAGCCTACCAAGTTCCTCTATCCATGGGATTTTCCAGGCAAGAGTACTGGAGCGGGGTGCCATCATCTTCTCTGTACCCATGGCAGTGAAGCAAAAAGTAAAGACCAGGAAAATGCAAACAATTCTTTAAATTCTCCCACCTCCACCCTATTAATCTATAGCAGAATGGTTAAAATCAAATCCTGTCTTTACTAGTTATTACCTGCTTGATCAACTAAACGTCCAAATCTTTTAATATGAGATTTTTACCTCTAAAGTAAAGATGAAAAATCATAATTCTTACTTCATTAGGTTATTAAAGTGTATTGAGTTAATATATGTAAAGAACCTGGAATATTGCCTAGCACAGAGGGAAAGATACCTTGATTTTTATATTTAATTCTATGATCTTTTTTTGCAATGTGTCAGTACCTCTGATGTTAGAGATGATTAATTATCTAATTCTATAGGGCTTTTTTTACTCTTTTTTCTGTCAGATGCTACATTACATGTGAAATTGCATTGGTAATGGTGATCTGATATGATTAGTTCTAAATAATATTTATGATCTTTCTCTAACACAATTATATCAAGCCCCTGAGGTACAGTTGACCCTTGAAAAACACAAGTTTGAACTGCATGGGTTCACTTATATGCAGATTTTTGTCAATACTAAATAATGCAATATTACACAGTCTGTCATAAGATGGAGGAAGCACGAATATGGAGGGACAAGTCCATAAGCTACACTCAGGTTTTCAGCTGCTGAACTGTCAGTGCCCCTAACCCCTGCATTGGTCAAGGGTCCTCTTGACTCTTTTAACAACATAGACTGACTGGATCATGTGAAGGACTCAGGTTTGGTGTGGGTCACCTCCTGCCCTGCTCCTTAATTCACTCCACCCTCAAGAAAGTGTGAGCCGCACCTGGTGGTAAGTGTGCAAGGAACTAGTTGGCATGCTCTGCCATGCTTAGTCCTCTCTTCACCTGTCCCCCAGCTAGGCCTGCCTTGGTCCAGTCATCCTAATGAATGGGTTGGAAGTGTTCATCTTTTTGTGTTCCATGCATGAACCCATTTGGCTCCCACACTAGGCTGATCCCAGGTAACTCAGTGGGAAAGAATCATCCTGCCAATGCAGGAAATGCAAGCGATCCTTAGAGGAGGAAATGGTAATTCACGCTGATATTCGTTCCCTGAAAAATCCCATGGACAAGGGAGCTTGGCAGGCTACAGTTCTTGGGATCGCAAAGAATTGGACATGACAGAGCACTCCTAGGCAGATAGCTTGGCTTCCATGTTTACCCTAGCATTTTATCACTTTGTCCACATTCAGATAGGAATAGGCGCTAGTTATTGATAAGTCCTTTGAGATGCCCCCAAATGTTTACCTAACTGTAAAATACACTGTGCACCTGACTTTTTCTCAAACTTTGTCTAATGCTCCTTTCTGACTCATGTTATAGCCACTACAACTTATCTTCTTCCAATTTTGTGAACACATCACATTCTATTTCATTTTTGGCTTTTATACATTTTCTTCCTCTGTCTTCCTATTCTTCACATACTTAACAATTTTTCATTCTTTGGATTTTATTTCAAATACCACCTTTTGAGAGAAACCCTCTAAGTAAGTCCCTTGTTATTCTCTCATAGCATCTCATATTTTCCTATCACTTATGTTTTGAATTATTTGCTGTGTGTCTCCCTCACCAGGTTGCAAGCTTCATGAAAACAAAGATGTTGTTGGTTTTCCTGCCAGTGGATTATTTGGCATCATGAACAGGGCCTAACAGGGGCTTCCTAGGTAGCACAGTGGTAAAGAATCTGCTTGCCCATGCAGGAGACGTAGGAGACACAGGTTTGACCCCTGAGTCAGGAAGATCCCCTGGAGGAAGAAAGGGCAATCCACTCTAGTATTCTTGCCTGAAAAATCCCATGGACAAAAGAGCCTGGTAGGCTACAGTCCACAGGGTCACAAAGAGTTGGACATGACTGAGCGACTGAGTACACACACACACACACACACACACACTCACACTCACACACACTCACACTCACAGGGCCTTATATATAAGAAAGTCAGTACATACTTGTTGAATCCACAAATGACTTCTGTCTTAACTAGACAACCATGAATTCATCACATACTATGTGAAAAAATGCATTTTGCTAAGTTAGTCATGTGCCCTTGCCCTCCGGAGTAATGTTTTCCAATATAGCCGGTAGCTATCCAGCTTGAAACTATTAAATATCCATGTTTTCCTTTCATTAGCTTTGTGAATTTCCATGCCCCATTTGACAAATAACAACTAACAAAAAGAACATCAGAAAGAACAGCTTATTAAAAGAAGGAGCAATTTAACTCCACAAAATATCTCAAAGGAGACTTCTCTGCCTAATTATAACTGCATGTAAATCTTACAAAGCATATGGAAAAACACTTATGCCATTATACTAATTTGTATCCTGTATCTTGTCTTTCAAATGATACAGAAAGATTCTGGAAGTCAAATGTTCTAACTTTAGCTCTGTATTCTTTAAAATGCCAAGTAGTAGTTGGACACCTTATAGGTATTCCATGAATAAATGCTGAATTAATTTTTGAATTCTTATATTCCTCTTACATTATGTATAATATGATCTTAGATGCTGGTAAAATAAAATTTGTATGTTCTAGTACTTATGAACTCAAATGTGAAGGAAAAGTAGAAAGGCTTACATTTTTTACTTCAGAGAAAATATTCAATCACTTCTCAAATCCCTATAACAATTTTTAAAAATGAAAGATGCTTCACAAAGTAATTAGTATCATAGTACTCGCTGACATAGAAGTGCTTCATTCCCCAGGACGCAGAAGGCCATTCTTTTTTCCTTTAGGCAGTAAGGATACAACAGTGTTCATATTATCACTCAAATAATGATTGTTGTTGAGAAAAGCACACTTCTATGTTTGTGGCTGCCCTAAATCAGGGATTTAGAAGTGTACAAGGCATCAGAGAACATGATTCTGTGCTTAAGCAAGAGCAACAATATACAACTGAATTAATTAATAGCAATTAAATCCTCAAGTTATTGTGACATATTTTAGTAAATCAACAGTAATTATTTCCTGTATAATCTTTATAATCATTAGTAATCAGGAAAGTGCTGTACTTGATTTGAAAATTAAATTATATTAAGCTTATAAATGATATTGATACAAAGAAAAATAAGGCTATCATAATATTACTAAATCAAGAAATTAACAAGTTTTTTTTTTTTTTTTTTACTGACCTATTTCTTGGATGTCACATATACGGAATGGATGTGCTGTGCTTAATTGTTCAGTCGTGTCTGACTCTTTGCAACCACATAGACTGTAGCCCACCAGGCTCCTCTGTCTGTGGGCATTCTCCGGGCAAGAATACTGGATTGGGTTGCCATGCCCTCCCTCCAGGGGATCTTCCCAACCCAGGGATCGAACCCAGGTCACTGGCATTACAGGCAGATTCTTTACCATCTGAGCCACCAGGGAAGACAAATATATAAAAAAGTATCGGAACATAATAAAATGGAAATTATGTGCCTTTCCTCGGTCTGAACATATAATTTCAGTTCATTTTAACAGTTATGAATCACCGATTGTCCCAAGTATCATGGCACAAATGGGGCACAAATATAAATAAGATTTCTATGACATCTGAGGCTCATGTGCTAGCATAGTGGAGGTCATATTTACAGAGATTAAACTTACAGCCTGATTCTTAACTCTACGAATATTTTACAAACATTAAAATTTTACAAAGAAATGTTACTAAAGGATGTACAGAGGACTCCAAATGCCTACAAAATGTTAGCAACTCACTTTTCTACCATTAGATGCATTTCAGTAAAATGATGGAACAACTTGGGGAGATGCTTTTTTTTTTTTTTATACTGATTATAACCCACAGCAAATCACAAAGGGCTCTTTTTAATGTGTTTTCAGGGGACAGGGTGATGTTGCTTTATGCTCTTCCTACATGCATCTGTGTACCTTAGAACTTGGTCTACAGCATTTTGAAACTTATTAATTAGGATGTCACTCTTCAGAGGACTGTGGTATTCAGAAAATGCCTAGGCTGCAGTTTCCTTCCAAGTCAAATTTCCATCAATGGCAGTAAATGAGTATATATTTCCCAAGGCAGTGATAAATATCTGTAATGTGATATGCTGAGTATACTAAAACTAAATACAAAACTGAAAAACGCTTTCTAAGATAGCCCCTCGCTTATTCTGATATTCCTCTATCCTATTCATCTCCTCACCCTGATATTAAAAAGGAAAGAAGGGGGCTTCCCTGGTGGCTCAGTGGTGAAGAATCCGCCTGACAATGCAGGAGACACAGGTTCTATCTCTGGGCTGGGAGGATCCCACGTACCACGCAGCAGCTGAGCCTGTGCGCCTCAACTACTGAGCCTGTGCTCGCGAGCCTGGGAGCCATAACTGCTGACGCCAGAGCTCCCTAGAGTCCATGCTCCACAAGAGAAGCCACCACAGCGAGAAGCCCTCACCCTGCAGCTAGAGCGTGGCCCCCACTGGCCACAACGAGAGAAGAGCCTGCACAACCAGAGCCAGCACAGTCAAAATAAAAAAATAAATGAAAGTATACAAAAAAGAAAAACAGGAAATAAGAGAAAGACAAGAGAATCAGTGCTTCCTACCACCGAAGTCATGGACTCCCTGACATATATTTCACTCCAGCTCATAGAAGCTAAGACAGTGCAATGACGGTATGGACTCAGGCAGCAGAGAACTGGTTCAAATCCTAGCCCTGATAGTACTAGGAGGGTAACCTGGTGAGGTTAGCATTGTAATGTTCAGTTTTTCAATGGTAAACTTGAGATAAAACCTAAGTCAAAGGATTATTATGAATGTGAAATGGGATGGATACAAAGAGACTACCACAGTAGTCGACATAGAGTAAGTAATCAAAAATGTTAAATTACTTTTACATCACATCAGTGGTAGAGAAAATTTGTAATGAATAGAAAGTATTCATTATGCTTCAAAAATGTCTACCATGTCAGATTTTAAAACCGAATTTGTGTAGTCATAACATGTGAAAGCAGGATAATCACATTAAATATTACACATCTAGACTTCTCCCAATCAATCTGTGTTTGTCACTAATTAGTCAAAATTAGGGAGAATACATTGCATTTACTCCCAATACCACAGGGTCCAGACATTTCCTGCTTCTACTTATGTGTGTGTGTTCCATGAAGATATCTTCCCAGGTATAAGTTCCATCAGTGGGGCTAAAAATTGCCTAAAGAATAACATTAAAAACTTGCTGAAGAAACTGCTATGGGGTCAGTCCTAATCAGTACTTAATTTTAATACATTATCATCAAGTGCGAAGGATTAATTTCATAATGATTAACGAAAGCACTTAATTGAATAGCACTCTCTGCTGTCTCCAGCTATTATGGGGCATTGCTCTCACTGATTCCAGATCAATGGTTCTTCAGATTAAACCAGCAGCTCTGCATTTCTCTTTCATTTAGAAACTCATCTGTGACTCAAATAAAATGTTTTTGGAATGATTATACAGTCTTTGTTGATTTTTCAGAACCTATTTTTTGCTCCTCCATAGAATCCAAAGCTCAATTTGGGGGATGTGGGAAAGATGTCAGTGACACTACGTGTTTGCTCCAGCTGCTCTCACAGGGGGTCCTGTGACACACTGCTCAAGCCAATGAGTACTAGACCCTGCTTAGGATTTCTGCAAAAAGTATGCTCCATTTTCATAGGTTTTGTTCCTTCCTCCATATGACTTTTGTTCCTCCCTTCTGTCTAGGATTGGAAGGAAGGTGCAAGTGCAGTGACCATTTGTACACTTTATCGATAAAAACCAAAGAGACTGGGACAGGATGAAGAATCAGAGGCTCACAAACATTGACTACTGATACTTACTGAGGACCAGTGGGTTAGATTTAGGTCACAATCGGTCTTGGAATGGGAAGAGAAGTGACAAAACTCTGTACGCACAGTGTCAAGGGAAAGGGCACACTAATGCTTCCTAGAACCCCAGCATCCACTGGTCACCCAAAGATGGGACACAGAGCATCAGGAATAAATACAAGTTCAAGAAGTTGTTAAAGCACACTTCTTTAAGTTAAGATGAGTTCAGAAACTAAAAAAATGTCACACCATATCTGAGAGAACTTACTTGTGAGATGACAGGAGTGGCTGAAAGTCCAAACTAAGAGAATGAGCTATATAATTTTATAGGGCTCAATATTCCTGGTCTTTTCATTGTCTTATATTCTCTTGAAGGTGGTTTATTACGATAAAATATTCTCAGTTCTCCTTCAAGGCTTGTCACACTATTTAATGTTACCCTGGGAAGGAGTAATACCTTAGATTCTTTTGCAGGGTTCTAAGTGGAAAGAGTTCGAAACAACTGTCAAGAGAGACATTATCATCCACATTATGGTCTCAGATGTATGATCCCAGGTGTTATGAGATAAAAGACAAGACTGTTAGAGCTTTGTGAATCTGAGGGTGCCTTGTCTCTCTAGACATTAAATGCATCATGGCATGTGCTAGAAACTTACATTTTGATCATCTTCAATGAGTACAAACTATTGAGCTTTTGCTCAATTCACAATTCACAATAGTCAGGTAACTCCAAAGGCTTTTCTTTTAGTCATCATTCCACTCTGCAGTAATGAATAACTAGCACATATTGATCATTTATTGGATATCAGGCAATGTGAAATGACATGTCTACAGTAGAGCTCATTTAATCCTCCCAAGTCCAATATGAGGTTTCATTACCATCTTTATTTCTCAGATATATAGAATTATATGCGGCAAAGGCTAAGTTCCTTAATCTCTTTTAGACTCAGTCTGAGTGAGACACTGAGATATCTCAAAGAGTTCTCATTTTTCTCACTGTAATTTTTGGCATAAAAAAAATCTGTTGGCAAATATATAATGTACCTTGGGCTCTGAGGTCATATGTGTAAGTATGAGTACTACACAAACCTGAAATTGAGAGCAAACAATGCCACAAATATTACTGCATTATTCTTTAAAATATCATATTTGCATTTCATCCTTGGTTTCATTTCAGTTCAATTCAGTTGCCCTGTCGTGTCTGACTCTCTGCGACCCCATGGACTGCAGCACGCCAGGCTTCCCTGTCCATCATCAACTCCCAGAGCTTCCTCAGACTCATGTCCATTGAGTCAGTGATGCCATCCAACTATCTCATCCTGTCGGTCCCTTCTCCTCCCGCCTTCAATCTTTCCCAGCATCAGGGTATTTTCTAATGAGTCAGTTCTTTGCATCAGGTGGCCAAAGTATTGGAATTTCAACTTCAGCATCAGTCCTTCCAATGAATATTCAGGACTGATTTCCTTTAGGATGGACCAGTTGGATTTCCTTGCAGTCCAAGGGACTCTCAAGAGTCTTCTCCAACATCACATTTTTAGTTAGTAACTACTTCTAAAGATGTCATTCTTTTAATATTTGTTTTTTCTTTATATATTGTGATACATCAATGTCTAGGATTAAGTAACTACTGTCTGAATGAAAATAGCTTTGAGAAAATGTTTTGAGAGATTGGCAAATATTTTGGTGACAATTTGATAAAATTATTATTGATGCTATAATGAATGAATACATAGGGGAGGGGGACATGGAACATAAGATCTCTCATCTTTTTATAAATGTCTTAAAAGCTGCAGAGGATTCATTGTGTAGGCTATTTCTAGATCATTGAATAAATGGTTATCAAAAGCTTCTAAGGGAATTAAAATATCATGGTAAGATGAGTAGATTCATGAATTTGTTCTCCATTCAATAAATATTTATTGATAATTTTTAAGGACCATGCTAAACAAGACAGAAATCGAGACTCCACTTCCTTGGCACTTTTACAACTGTAGAAGTTGTGTCCACGGTCAACAAATTAAAGACAGCCATCGAGGTCACCAGAGGAAAGCAAAGGCAATGAGATAAACTCAGAGGAAAGAAACATGGCTTGTGGGCTGGGCAAAAGCAAAGACCCCAGAGATGGCTTCCCAGAGACTGCCATGTAAGTACACATTCATGTCTAAATTCTAAACGTTGGGGTTAAAACCCTTAAAAATGTGATTTGAGGGTTCACATAAAACTGGGGTACAAAGCCACTGGCAGAAAAAAATAAAATCTGATCCAATTTAACGGTTTTGACACAGCCTGGAGACTCTACCTGCTCTTTGAGCTCCTTATCCTAGGTTTCCAAGTGAATACCAACCTGCTTGCCTTGCTTCATCTAGAAATAGAGGCTAAAGAGAAGGGGTATTGAAAAGTGGTTTTGAAAATGGCACTTTTTAAAATTTGTTTTGCTCTAAAGTTAAAAGAGGGCAGGAGTCTTGCATCTAACAAAATAATCATCTCATGTGGTAAGGTTCACAACGTTTACAGTGATGTGATTTTTCCCATATTTAAAGTTCATATATTTCTGTTACAACAAAATATTATTTTAATAAAAATAATGTTATTTAAAAATGAATGGATTCCCTTTTCATGCGTGCCATAAATGTAACTGGGAAACACATCAGGAGGGGAATATTAGAATTAGAAACTAGATATCAGACACAGCAGTAGCATTCTATTCTCATAAGTCAGTAGATGCATTCTCTACTAGAAATTTATTTCAATAATTAATATAACTTCTTTTTTGGAAAACCTCTAAACTTGAGAAAGTTAAAATCAATCTCTGTGTATCAACTTGCTAACAGCTAACTTAGCACTTTGCCCTTATGTGGTGTTTTTTTTTTTTTTTTTTTTTCCCAGTTACTGATGGGCAATCAGCAACATTAAGCCTGCTGAGTAATTGAAACATTTTTTAAATTATATGGATCCCTAGAGATGATATATTGTATTTAACCTTGGCATTTGATTTAAATTACAGGAATATACTAGATTATGTTATTGAAGACTTAAAAATCAGCTTTTATTTCTTATCTAATTTGTATCTCAAGATTGTTCAGTTCAGTTCAGTTCAGTCACTCAGTCGTGTCCGACTCTTTGCGACCCCATGCAGTGCAGCACGCCAGGCGTCCCTGTCCATCATCAACTCCCGGAGTTCACTCAGACTCACATCCATCAAGTCAGTGATGCCATCCAGCCATCTCATCCTCGGTTGTCCCCTTCTCCTCCTGCCCCCAATCCCTCCCAGCATCAGAGTCTTTTCCAGTGAGTCAGCTCTTCACATGAGGTGGCCAAAGTACTGGAGCTTCAGCTTTAGCATCATTCCTTCCAAAGATATCCCAGGGCTGATCTTCTTTAGAATGGACTGGCTGGATCTCCTTGCAGTCCAAGGGACTCTCAAGAGTCTTCTCCAACACCACAGTTCAAAAGCATCAATTCTTCAGCGCTCAGCCTTCTTCACAGTCCAACTCTCACATCCATACATGACCACAGGAAAAACCATAGCCTTGACTAGATGGACCTTAGTCAGCAAAGTAATGTCTCTGCTTTACTGTCTAGGTTGGTCATAACTTTCCTTCCAAGGAGTAAGCGTCTTTTAATTTCATGGATGCAATCACCATCTGCGGTGATTTTAGAGCCCAAAAAATAAAGTCTGACACTGTTTACACTGTTTCCCCATCTATTTCCCATGAAGTGATGGGACTGGATGCCAAGATTGTTATATGTCCCATTAAAAACTAACCAATTGAAGAAAAGAATTCTCCTCTATACCTGCCAGCCAGAACCAAGAATAATATTTATCATTGATGTCTAAAGTCCTGGAAATCACAGAGATAGCTAGGCATCTAAATATCAAAACAGAAGCCATGTAGTAGTGGCATATTGTGAATGTGAAAGTGAAAAGTGTGAAAGTATTAGTCACTCAGTCATGTCCAACTCTTTGCCATCCCATGAACTATAGCCAGGCTCCTCTGTCCATGGAATTCTCTAAGCAAGCATACTGAAGTGGGTAGCCATTTCCTTCTCCAGGGGATCTTCCCAACCCAAGGATCAAACTGCAGGCAGTTCTTTACCATCTGAGCCACCAGGGAATGTGGGCTGCTTCACTTAAACTGATTGCTAGAATGTTCTCTAAGGAAACTCCTGAGCAGTGTTGGTAGGCCTGGTGGCACGTGCTCAGACCCCCTTCACTGGGCGGCACACCTCTGCTCCACGGCACAATGATGCTTTTATCAGTCCATAGTCGTGTCCCTTTCCCAAGAACTGCCCTTGGTTAGAAACGCCAACTTGGGGAGGAGGGGCTGAAGCCAATGCAGGAATAATGCAACATATAAATGGCCAGCCTCATCCCAAAGTGTGATAATTCTGTGGTGCCAAAAAAGGCCAGAATTTCCCACATAATCAAGCCGAGGCTAAACTTCAGCTGAACTGACCTCAGTTCTAGTGCTGTCCTCCTCTGCTTCCCTCACTCGCTCATGCGTCTGCCTGAGCACATTCACCATAAACTACCTGCACATGAATCTGACTCTGAAATCTAACCTAAAATAGAATGTTTCCATGACCAATATCATTAATATTTAAATGTCTTCAAAGCCCAGTTTACAAGCACTTTACATTGTCTTCTCACTAAATCCTTACAACAGTTTTGCAGGGTGATCAACTATCACTGCATGGGACTGAGGGGTTTCCTGAGATGTAGGACTTTCAGTGATAAAATGAGAAAAGACTCAAGCAAATCAGCAAATCAGGAAAATTGGTCACCCTATCCTGTCCTCAAGTCTCCCCTTTCCCCTTTCTGAAGAGCTGAAGCTAGCAAAGATGAAAAATGAGCAAAGTCTCAAAACAGCATAAGTGAGACCCAGGACCCCAACTCAAGTGTGTCTAACTCCAAAGATAATGCTTATCCCAACACATTAGATGGTTGCCTAGTGTTTGACCTACCCCCTGCAGTCTTGTTTGCACTCCAAAGTTGTCCTCTTTAATAAAGTGCTATAAAAGCAAATTGTGTGTTTGCTTGACAGATTGACTTTAAAGAACAAAAGAGGCAAACAGAGAAAGACATCAAAATGTGGTCCAAACCAATAGATTGTCTTGCTTGATAACTGACTTAATTGCCTTATCCTATTTTAGACTATTTTCATTTGTTATATTCAAGCACAAATTTAATATCCGAGAGGAAGATATCATGATCAGTAATGACTTTCTGCAAATAGCCATGTTGATTTTAAATTTACTGAAACTGATGTGGAGTTTACTAGGGACACGACTGGAGACTTAGCAGCAGCAGCAGCAGGGATAGATAATAAAGAGAAATCAGAAAAAAACATTTTAATAAGTGCCTAATTTATTACAGGTACTTTATGAGCTAGGTATTTCATTTTCTCCTTCTCAGTGAATCTTATACAACTAACATCTTATGAAATTGAGGTTGGACAGACAAAAGTGGTGTAAATGAAATGCAATCTGGAACGATTTTCACAAAGCTTTGGGAAGTTAACAAGAAAAAGACTCAAAGTAAAACAAATGTTCTGGAGAGCCACTGAGCTTTGGAAAGTCATGAAAATGGACACATAGGACATAAGATAGATGACTCCTGTAGAAGGCTTCAGGCTTCAAAAAAGCCTAACGCTCCTTAAATGACACTCACAGTTATATAGCAAAGTATTTGAATGGGAATATGATCTTTGAGTCTAAACTGATGACTTTGAATTACAACTTGGCCACACACTAAGTATTTGATTCTATGTAAGTTATTTACTATCTCTGTGCCTAAACTGCTTTATCTATAACATGGGTATGATACCTACTAGATAGAGTCTATGAAAATTAATGACTAAATGCACGTAAAGCACTTAGCATAGCCCTGTGTTTACAGTAATCAAGTATACAATGTTGTGTTCAGTCACCGTGTCTTGTCCACTCTTTGCAACCCCATAGACTGCAGCACACCAGGCCTCCCTGTCCTTCACTATCTCCTGGAGTTTGCTCAAACTCATGTCCATTGAGCCAGTGATGCCATCCTACCATCTCATTCTAGCTGCAATTATTAATGTGAAGACAGATTCCTTGTCATTTTGTAGTTTAAAGAGTTCTATATTGTCTTTAGAAACACTAAAGGACATTGGAATATCATATCAGCAACATTTGACCTTTAAATAATTATTAACATAGAATTTAGTAGGAAAAGGGATTTTGCTAAGGGCTTTGCATGGATTTTATTTTCATTTAATTTTAATAATATTTTGATGTAGAGAGCTGTTATAACCATTTTACAGGTGAGGAAATAAAGGTTCAATGAACTTTAATAACTTAGCTCAGATCACTATAGGCCACACTTATAGCCTATAGGCTATAGTGTAAGAGCCTATATTGAAAATGAGATATTCTGGGGCTTCCCTGGTGGTACAGTGGTTAAGAATCTGCCTTGCAATGCTGGGAGCACCAGTTTGATCCCTGTTCCAGGAAGACCCCATGCACCGTGGGGCACTGAGCCTCTGAGCCACAGCTACTGAGGCCCAGGAGCTCTAGAGCCTGTGCTCAGAAACAAGAGAAGCCACTGCACTGAGCAGCCCACACACCACAAATAGAGTCACCCCCACTTGCTGCAGCTGGGGAAAGCCTGTGCACAGCAGTGAAGATCCAGCATGGTCAAAAATAAAAATAAATTTAAAAAGAAAAAACACATGTTGATGTTAAGTTTGTACTCCTGACAACTACATAATGGTGCCTTTTTAGGGAATGTCAACAGGTATAGAATGGTGACAATGATAACTGCAACTTCCCTGTGCACTTTCAGCTCTTACAGTGCTTTATAGCGTCCCAGTAGTTAAAGTGACTGCTGAATGCCTGCCTGTTGGGAGTATCATCCCACAGCACATTTCTTAGCAGAGCACAGACCAGAAGAGCCAGGGGGCCAACTGAGCTTCTTCTCAGCTGAAATATCAGAGACAGCTCAGGATCAGCAAGTGTGGTGCTGTACTGTGGGCAGGGTCCCAAATGAGGACAGAAGTTGAGTGAAGTATCCCTGAGTAGAGCCAGGTCCTTATCTTTATGTCCCTGGGACACAATGCCATCAATCCATCCAGAGCTGATCCTAGTCAAAACTCAGGAGCGTCCAATGCTGTGCATTCGGTTTACTCCCTTCCATACCATTCCATATTCCATCCAATCCATCCTTTTCTATACCATTCCATTCTGTTCCTTTATATTCCACACTACGCTATTCCAGTCCATTCCATTTCAATGTATTGATTACTTATTCCAAGTTACATTCTAAGAAAGAAGCAGTTATTGCTACAAAGGTGAAAATGATTAGGTTTTTCTCTCAAGGAGCCCTCAGGCTGAACCATTCAATACATAGGTTCATAAAACCAAAACCTTACTTAGTAACTTACAACATATTTCAATCTGTGAAATGGAATACATTATAAAATAATCTGGATATTTTTGAATACTTCTGGCTTCTAATATAAGATTCAGTCACATGGTTGTTTCCATTCCTAGACAAGTCTACTTAGAAGATTTCATTCTTGGGAACTTCATTGTGAGAGTAAAAGAAGTCATTTTCAAGATATATTTCCAGTGAACTGTGAAAACTAGAAAGGCAAGTTTCACTATTCTGGAAATATTTCCAACTAAGACCCAGAGTCTACAATCTTAAAGTTCTCTTTTCTTTTGAACCTGCTAAACCATCACTGCTAGATCTTATACAGATCACACATTTCTGTGATTTTTGCCAATCCCTCCTTTTTGTAAAGCAGCATGACCACAGGTAGCTAGAACAAATAGAGTGTAGGTATCATTTTATTTGAAAGAATTCTAGACTCTATTTTTTAAACGGTCGCTTAATTTCTGCAGAGATTTGAAAATCCCCCTCGTTTCATTAACTCTATGTTTGAAAATTGTATTTCTATATAAATTGACTGGAGAAAGAAAATGCATTCAACACTTTATGTATTGCTTTGGGGGAAAGAGTTTAATCTTTGGGTTCCTCATTCTCTGCTACATGTTACTCTTGCTTTTATTCTAGAGTTTTTCAAAGATAAGCCTATGTACTATCTAAATCAGCAATCCCTAGGTACTTTTTAAACATCCACTTTTGGATCCTACCTTACTCCTAAAACCTTGGCTCTTGGAAACTAGTATGCCAAAGTCTCCAAATTCCCTCATTGCATCTTAGCCTCTATGCTTTCCAAAACACTGGAATAGTTATTAGGTCCAGTGACTGTGCCATGGCCTTTCCTTAATCTATCTGATGGAGGCTCCTGGCAGCTCACCCTTACAAACTCATGCAATTAGGCACCATGAGAGCAAGGAAGGCTCAGGTGGGGACATTCCACTGGCTCCAGCATGCTTCATTTACTTCCAGGAAGTCAATAAGAGAAAACAGGGCTGACAGAGCATAAATGCTAACACCCATGGGCCCAGCTGATGTTCTACTAAGGCTTAATATTTGAGATTTTGCAAGTTAAGCAATGTGACAAGTTAACATGCTATACAGATTCTGATGTATAGCTGCATTTGTTACTCCTGCTTTCTTGGTATGGTTTTATTTGTTTTTTCTCTGTAGTTTATGTTTCATCTCAATAAATGACAACAATAACCAAGAGGTAGAAGAAAGGAATGTTGTCTATGAACCTGCTAAGTTATTACCTCATTTAATCTGCACAGCACTCCAAGGAGAGGATACTTCTGTGTTTATAATAAAAATAAAGCAAATAAAACAAAACAGGCTATTTATTCAAAGTTAAGAACACTCAACACTGGATGTGAAGCCCTATTACACTCAGTGAGAAAGTCTATACTCTCTTCGGCTGCACCATGTGCTTCTGTTCCTTCCCCTCAAATATGTACCACTTAAAGAGAACGACTACGAAATTACACTGAGGCCATATAGTATTGAGAGAGAAATTTCTATAAAGTCACACAAGAGCCTCATTCCCTCATGGTCACACTCCATATCCATTTAGTGAAGAATTAGGGTCTACTCTGGGTACCACTCATTGAGGATTAAATTGGCAAAGATATTCCAGATAACCTTTTATTCCCCAAACTCTACAGTAGATCAAGGTTCTAGTCATTGTAAACACTACTCAAAGCTTTTATTGGCATTTCCAAATTTGTATTTTGGACCTCAAAGTTCCCTGTTAAAGGTTGCTTTGAATGTGGTACCTAATAGCAGCTTATGAATAGTACTGCACATCACTGAATATTGTTTATGTGCTGAAGTCCATTATACAAAAAGAACAGCAGGAAAATTTTAAACGTAAATTGCCATGGGATCCTCCAGGAAAGAATACTGGCGTGGGTTGCTATTTCCTTCTCCAGGGGATCTTCCTGACTGGGGATCGAACCTGGGTCTCCCACATTGCAGGCAGATTATTTACCATCTGAGCCATCAGGGAAGCCCCATATTCTAAAGCACAGAAACTTAACAACTTTTGTGTGTTAGATAGGGCTGTTGGCACAGTACAGAAACAAACAAATCACCATCTGTACTGGGTTGAATACTGTTGCCTAAAAATTTCACATCCGCCTAAGAAAGAGTTAACGTGAACTTATTTGGAAGTAGGGTCTTTATAGATGTTGTAAACATAGACTGAGCTCATTCTGGGTTACAGTGGGCTCTAAATCTAGTTAAGTCTGGAGTCCTTATAGGAAGAGGGTAATCTGGACACAGAAGGAAAGAAACAAAGAAAAGAAGGTCGGGAGAAGCCAGAGGCAAATACTGAAGTGTAGCATTTATAAGTCAAAGGATGACAATGATTGCCCTCCATCACCAGGAGCTGGAAGTGGCAGGAAACATTCTTTCCTAGAGCCTTCAAAGGCAGTGTGACTGTGGGATTTCTAGCTTCCAGAATTGTGAGCAATATATTTCTGTCGTTTTAAGCCACCCAGTTTACAGTATTTGTTTTACAACAGCCCTAGGAAATGAATATGTCATCCATAAATATCCACCTATGATGTGCAAGCCACAATGCTCAGTGTTGGAAGTATTGTTGCAGTCGCTAAGTCGTACTCAACTCTTTTGCGACTCTATGGACTGTAGCCAACCAGGTTCCTCTGTCTGTGGGATTTCCCAGGCAAGAATACTGGAGTGGGTTACCATCTCCTTCTCCAGTTGAGAGTATGGACCAGCGGAAAAATGAGCCTGACTCATGAAGCCTGTATTTGTGCCTGTAGGTGAAGAGGAAGAAAGCAAATGAGTTTCTCTTCCTTTTACCTCTAGCCTATCATACTTCTAAAGAGCCAAAGACCGTTATTTCTCTTCCTCTTCCTGATTCTTCTGCTCACAAACTGCTACTTACACAGTAGAGTTCCTAGTATTTTCTCCTCTCTCCAATATGTTATGCCTTGTGCATATGTTTTCCCTGCAATATAATAAGATGGCACAATGTATAATATGCACTCCACAGGGAACACATATTACATGTTAGCTTTATCAAGCCTTGGGTCCCAGCACACCTGAGCTAGGTCCTAGCACACTTCAAGCTTCTACACACAGGTGTGTGCCTGATGAGTGTGGCAGGACCCAAAGCACAAAAATGTTATTATAAAACTATGATGTTCACTGCAAAATAAATAGCTTTACAATCCATGCAGTGCATGAAAAGAGTCACTGGACTCTGCAAATGCACTGGACCTCCCAGGCTTTCCTATTTCAGCTCTCCCATCACATCAGCTAAAGTGTCTTTTGTCAAACTTGAGGACCATCTTTTATAAGGTGATCTTTATAAAATGTAGTTCTTCCTAAATTAAAGGAATCAGCAGATAATGCTTCATTTAGAGAAACAAAGGAAGGGAAGTGAGAGAGACAGGGAGGGAAAGAGGAAAGGGAGAAAGGAAGGAAGAGGGGTGGGGAGAAAGAAAGGAGAGATGATAAAAATGGAAGGGAAACAAAAATAATGAGTGGATTTCAATGGTTCTTCAAATTCTTAACATTGGTTTCCTTGGTGTCAAAAATTAAGAAATCTTTTTTAACTGTGACTTTGTTTATAGATTTATAGAAGACTATAAAAAGTGGAAAGACCACTGAAATATTAATGGCTGAACTGAGCTAACATTCATTGAGAACCTACTCTGTTTCAAATGTTGCACTAGACACACTTTTAAAGAATCCTATTGGCATTTTGCAATTTATATATGATAAAATCAAGACTCACAAATTTTAATAATTTGTGTACAGCTGTACACTATCATAAGGACAGAGATATCTGGCTTTAACTTAATCAGGTTTTCCTATTTGAAAATCTAAATGCTCTTTCCACCAAACCACATGGCCTTCCCAAATATATTTTTGCACGAATCCTAGGGCACATGTTATCATGAGAGGAAATTTTTTTTAGCTTTTACAGAACAAGCACATGTCCAAATGAGATAAGAAGTTTTCCATTTTATAGTTAAAAATCACACTGCCACATGATGACCCTTAATAACAAAAATAGACAATCTCACAGGTACACAGCATTAGAGCAGCACTTTCCCAACAATGAGCAACAGCTAAAACTGTAATTCAACATGAAGACTCACATCAGGTGAGTATGTGCAAGAGAGTGGTTGCTCTCCATTAGGGATCATCAGAAGTCTAAAGTTATGCAAAGAAGTTGTAGCATCCACCAGAAGTTCCCCATAGAAATTAAGGCCCTTCTGATATAAATAGAATGTAAACAAAGCACTGACCTTCAGGAGAAGCTTGGAACACAGACAAAAGTAAACTTGGAGACCCTGAAGGTAGTGGGGTTGAAGGGTGCAAGAGAGGTACCTGGACAGTAACTGGATGACCACCTCAGATCAGGCTACCTCAGAGTGCTCTGGGAAACCTAGGGCTCAAAGGCTTAAGGAGCTAGTTGTGGACATCTGATTCCTCCTCAACAAAAAATCATTGTGGTCAAATAAATTTTAGAAACTGCATTCTCTATCATTCTATCAGAAATTCACAACATTCTTTAGCAGAATAAAGCCTTTGAAAAGCCCTGGATTAAAGGAAACAAACTCAAAGCTTCCAATAGTAATTTAGCCAAAGATTCTGTTTTATTTATTTGCCTTAACATTAATTAGCATATCTGATGGAAGAAGACAGATTTGAGTAACACTGATCTAAGGTAAAATCAGTTGATACTAAAGAACATTGGATAACTCTGCCCCCAAGGGCAAGCTTAGCTTAAAGTGATCATTTTCCTCAAAGTTATCAAAAAATATGTTTATATTCTAGAACTACAAAGCTTCCAACTACAAAATTATTTGCATGTGGATTCAAAATGTACTTTGTCAATGGAACTGGAAAGGATTTTAATTATTGCTGTTTCTAATCTGTATTAAATTGTCCACTTTACGGAAGCAAGAATAATGATTCTTTCTGAACTGCTGAGTCCCAGGACCTGAACAAATTTCCAATACAGGGGAGGAGCCCAATAAATACTCATTGAGTAGATGAGTGAATGATTAAGTGAATACATAAATGCAATTAAGTTATATTATTGATCCTCATGATTCATAGTTTCCATATTTGTAAATCAGACTGCTTGCTGAAATTTACCTATAATTCCCCAAATTGATACTTGTGATTGCCATGTGGTCATTTACAGATGTGCGTATGTGAAAGCATCCAAAATTTAAGTCACCTGATAGTCACATTCTTAGCTGCCTTGGAACAAGGTGACATTGTGTCTTACTTCCTTAAAAAACCCAAAATCCTCCCTAACTTTTCACACTTTCTCTCATGTCTCTCAAACTTAGGAGCTGAGGGCATTTTTAGAATCCAGGAAATGGAAAGTCCAGATTTATTTATGTGATTCATAATCTCTTTTTATGTACAGTCAAGTTATAGATGGCTGTCCTTGGGGAGGAATGGCTTCCACAGATGTGATTATTACCTGAAATGAGAACTCACTTGGTATCATGATTTTTTTTTTAAGGTGGCCCATGAATATCTCAGGCAGTCCCCAACCCTGACAGTATAGGGATAGAAGATGGATGGACTTCTCTTTATAAAACTTTTCAAATCTGTAACTTGAGGTCAAAGATACCTGAGGTATAAAAAACATATATCCAGGGACTTCCCTGGTTGGCCCAGTGGCTAAGACTCTACTTGACTGAATTCCTTGCGGAGGGTTTCAGAAGGCCGGAACTCAAGTGTCAGCCGACTGGGCTGGAAATTCTAGAGACGAATCCACATCCAACTTCCTTCAGGTTGTTGGAAGAATTCAGTTCCTTATGGCTGCCAGTCGAGTGCCCGACTCTGCTGGTTGCCCTTGTCCCCTCAGGCTGCCCTTTTCTCCCAGAGCATGTTCTGCGTTCCTTCTCATATGACGATCTCTGTCTTCAAGTTGTTAATACTACACTGAATCCTTTTCATGCTTCAAATCTCGCTGCCTTGTTCTTCTGCACCCAGTTGAAGGATCATGTGATTAGCTTAGGTTCACACAGATAGTCGCCTAACCTTGAGGTCAACTTTGATATGTAATAATTGCTGGAAGGATATTTCAAAATATTAAAAGATTCTATCAACATCCAAAGAGGAGAGGATTACACAGGATGAAGGATCACTGAAGGCCATTCTTAGAATTCTGCCTACCACATTTTATTGTGGTAACATGATTTCATTTTGCATGTGCAGTCCAAGTCAAGAGGAGTCAAAGTTGACAATTTTCCTCAGCTTAAACCCTGGCCTATATAATGCTAAAGAAGTAAGGCAGAGAGAGAGAGCAAGAGAGAGAGAGAAAGAAAGAATTCAATAGAGCAGAAGAGAGAGAAATAGAGAAACAGGCTTGCCATGACCCCAAATATTGAGCATATTCTTTTCCCTCTCTGATTTGCTAATGTATGTTCTCTAAAAGAAGACATGAAACATCTAAAATGTTTGCTTTTCTCAAGTTATTTGCATCTCCTAATTGGTATGTCATTTCATAATTACACTCTGGTACCAAATCTGAAGTTCTGAGCTATTCTTATGTCTTCCTTCCCTGTTAAATTGTTTATGTTGTGCAATGTTTGAGTCTGTAATTAAATTATTGTCTAAAACAAATTAACCATATCCACGCATATATTAGCATATCATTAAGTGTGGGAAAACATAGACATGCCATAGAACGTCTGGCTGAACAGTGCTCTGCACATCTGGGTTTGAGTTTCTAATAATTGGCCTCAATTCTGGAGATAGGAGGAGGCAGAGGACATAACCCCAGGAAAAAGAGACAACAGTCCCTTACCTGGAATAAGGTGAAGGTGTAATAGTTGGAAATATTTTCAAGCAAATATCTACTTCAATCCCCCTTCTTTTGTCACTATGGGAAAAAATACATTTTTAGTTTCTTAATGCTGGACTTGGCCACATGTCATGCTTTAGCCAACAGAACTCTAGTGAATATGATGTGACAAGAGGCCTTAAATATATTTGAGGCTTGGCATGCCTACCATGCTCTGTGACCCACTCTGACAAAACTAAGCCCCTTGAAACTGCACACTAGGATACATAAATACCAAGCAGAACTGACAAAGCCTGCTGATCAGCTGAGTCTCCCAGTTGAATCCGGTCTTAATTTTTTGAACCAGAGTCACCTGCAGACCTGTAAGTTTCAAGACAAAGACTTGCTGTTGCAAGGCTTCCCTGGTGGCTCAGAGGTTAAAGCGTCTGGCTGCAATGCAGGAGACCCAGGTTCAATCCCTGGGTCGGGAAGATCCCCTGGAGAAGGAAATGGCAGCCCACTCCAGTATTCTTGCCTGGGAAATCCCATGGATGCAAGAGCCTGGTGGCCTACAGTCCATGGGGTCGCAGAGTCGGACATGACTGAGCGACTTCACTTTCACTTTTCTTATACAGCATTACTCTAGAAATAGCTGACTAATAGAAAAGAGAAAGGGAGGGAAAAATCTAGAGATACACATTTTATTTAAAATCTAATTCAGTTACATATATTCCCTCTCTCCCTCTCCCTAAACACACACACACACACACACATATGTATATGTATATATGAGAGAGAGAGGAGAGAGAGAGAGGGAGGGAGAGAGGCAGCACATGCCTATATATATGTGTAGTCTTTTCTTAACAGTGTACAACACGTATGAAAGTACTCTGGTTGGTAGATAATTTATGCTAAAATTTATATTTAAAGAGGTCCTTATATAGTAATACTGTTCAGAGTGAAATGTAACAACAGTATAGTTTGAACTGTTATTTCTGCTTGTTAGACTTATCAGCCACTGTATCTTCCTGTTCATTCACAATTTTAAAGGGATATCTTATAACTCTATAAACACAGGCATATGTAGAAAACTGCCATTTGATTACTAGAAGGCTAGAGAGAACCTTCTAATTGCTCCAAATATATATTACATCTAATTTTTTGAGATGTTTGGTTTTTATATGTAACAGAAAAATACTTGTAGATTACATCAAGGTCACAACCATTACCCTTACATTCCCTTGCATCAAAATAATATCAGAAGAAAAACAATAATAGGGCAGAAAGAACACTTCAAAAACACTGTTGAGATAAATTTAGATGGATGGGAGAGCACATTACTGGCTATAAAGACTTCTGACCATAAGATTTCCTACTCAAGATGAAAATCAAAACAATGATGCATGATACAGGATACTCAGGGCTGGTGCACTGGGATGACCCAGAGGGATGGGATGGGGAGGGAGATGGGAGGGGGGTTCCAGATGGGGAACACAGGTACCCCCGTGGCAGATTCATGTCAATGTATGGCAAAACCAATACAATATTGTAAAGTAATTAGCCTTCAATTAAAATAAATAAATTTATATATAAAAAAAAACAATGAGCAGCAATACTACATAATCCCAGGGACTAAACAATAGGGAAAGTGTGAAATGTATACATTCTTGTATACATGTTAAACACTTCTGTGTTTAAAATAACCGGGATGGTTTCACATTGCTGAAGTCATAAAAACCAATTGCTGGAGCAGAATGAAGGGTGTTGGCAATGAATAAGTACATCTTACATTTGGTCCTTCAACAGTAGGGACAGCACAGTGTGCAAAGACATGTGGCTGAAACTAGGAAATCTTCTCTCATTTATAAAATTATCATTTAGGCACCATCATTTTTAAACTCCATTTTAATTCATATTCCAGATTCAAATGTTATATCTTCAGTTTTAGAGCAGGGCTTCTGAACCTCAGCATTGTGGACATTTTTTGCTAGCTAATTCTTTGCTGTGGGGACAGATCTGCTCACTAGATGTTCAGCAGCATCCTCAACTTCTACATATTAGATGCCAGTGTGGGAGTGTTAGTCACTCAGTCGTATCCAACTCTTCGCGACACCCATGGACTGTAGCCCACCAGGCTCCTCTGTCCATGGAATTCTTCAGGCAAGAATATTGAAGTGGGTTAGTATAAGCGCTCTTTATTCTGGAGCTGTGACAATCCAAGATGTTCTCCATACACAGCCATGTGTCCCCTGGGGACAAAATCACCCTTAGTAGAAACATAATGCAGTTTGCTTCTTCTTCCAATACTGGATGTTAATCACAAGCACTGAAATATCCACAATTTTTGTGATATTTACTCTTTGTCAGATGCAAAGTAACTCATTTTGCTCCTCACAAGAGTGAAATGCCTTCTATATTATTAGTATCTCCATATTATTAATGATAAACTGAAGCATAAAGAAGTGACTTGATCAGGTAACAACTGAGCCTGGATTTGTACACAGGAATTTCTCCCCTTGTGGGGAGAAAGTCCTAAAGGAAATGGGCTTCAGGATATCAGGATTCCAGCAAGACCTTGGACACATGAGCAGTGTCCCCTAGGAGCTATCTTTGCTCATCTGTTATATATGGGAGCTGAGCTAGATGACCTCAGAGGATCTGTGGGTCCCTAAATTATAGTCAGATCTATTTGGCTGGATTTATTTCAATAAAGGCAAGCTAACCACACGTTAGATAATGTGCAGCTACAGCAGCTCTCTTCCTAATGGCATCCATCCATCTTCATTGATTGAAATCCACAATGCTTTAGTACATACATTTCCTAAAACCTGTGTGCTAGGAGAAAACTCTGCAGAGAAGAGAGACTACTCACAAATTGTCTTCGAATTTCTCCATGGATCTCTTCACAAAGTTGTCAAGGTCACAACCAATCACAGACATGGTTGGAAAGAATACACTTAAGTTTTTCCTGCATAGTCAATGGGAGAAAGGAGTTAACTGCTGGCCAGATGACAGTGAAGATGAACATTTCAAGTAAGTGCCAGAAAATGTGATCAGCCTGAAAGTGTCAAATAAATTAATAATGAACACTGAAAGAAGCCAGTTTCCTCATCTGAGATGACTACTGTTAAATGCCATTCTCAAAACATTCTGGAAGACTACCCAGCATGTTTAGTTCAGTTCAGTTCACTCGCTCAGTCATGTCTGACTCTTTGTGACCCCATGAATCACAGCACGCCAGGCCTCCCTGTCCATCACCAACTCCCGGAGTCCACCCAAACCCATGTCCATCAAGTCGGTGATGCCATCCAACCATCTTATCCTCTGTCGTTCCCTTCTCCTCCTGCCCTCAATCTTTCCCAGCATCAGGGTCTTTTCCAATGAGTCAGCTCTTGGCATCAAGTGGCCAAAGTGTTGGAGTTTCAGCTATAGCATCATTCCTTCCAATGAAAAACCAAGACTGATGTCCTTTAGGATGGACTGATTGGATCTCCTTGCAGTCTCCAAGGGACTCTCAAGAGTCTTCTCCAACACCACAGTTCATAAGCATCAATTCTTCGGCACTCAGCTTTCTTCATAGTCCAATTCTCACATTCATACATGGCCACTGGAAAAACCATAGCCTTGACTAGATGGACCTTTGTTCGCAAAGTAATGTCTCTACTTCTGAATATGCTATCTAGGTTGGTCATAACTTTCCTTCCAAGGAGTAAGTGTCTTTTACTTTCATAGCAGCAATCACCATCCACAGTGATTTTGGAGCCCAGAAAAATTAAATGAGCCACTGTTTCCACTGTTTCCCCGTCTATCTGCCATGAAGTGATGGGACCAGATGCCATGATCTTAGTTTTCTGAATGTTGAGCTTTAAACCAACTTGTTCACTCTCCTCTTTCACTCTCATCAAGAGGCTTTTTAGTTCTTCCTCACTTTCTGCCATAAGGATGGTGTCATCTGCATATCTGAGGTTATTGATATTTCTCCCTGCAATCTGCATTCCAGCTTGTGCTTCTTCCAGCCCAGCATTTCTCACGATGTACTCTGCATAGAAGTTAAATAAGCAGGGTGACAATATACAGACTTGACGTACTCCTTTCCCTATTTGGAACCAGTCTGTCATTCCATGTCCAGTTCTAACTGTTGCTTCCTGACCTGCATACAGGTTTCTCAAGAGGCAGGTCAGGTGGTCTGGTATTCCCATCTCTTTCAGAATTTTCCACAGTGTGTTGTGATCCACACAGTCAAAGGCTTTGGCATAGTCAATAAAGCAGAAATAGATGTTTTTCTGGAACTCTCTTGCTTTTTCCATGATCCAGCAGATGTTGGCAACTTGATCTCTAGTTCCTCTGCCTTTTCTAAAACCAGCTTGAACATCTGGAAGTTCATGATTCACGTATTGCTGAAGCCTGGCTTGGAGAATTTTGAGCATTACTTTACTAGCATGTGAGATGAGTGCAATTATGCGGTAGTTTGAGCATTCTTTGGCATTGCCTTTCTTTGGGATTGGAATGAAATCTGACCTTTTCCAGTCCTGTGGCCACTGCTGGATTTTCCAAATATGCTGGCATGTTGAGTGCAACACTTTTACAGCATCATCTTTCAGGATCTGAAATAGCTCAGCTGGAATTCCAACACCTCCACTAGCTTTGTTCACAGTGATGGTTTCTAAGGCCCACTTGACTTCACATTCCAGGATGTCTTTCTCTAGGTGAGTGATAACACCATTGTGATTATCTGGGTCATGAAGATCTTTTTTGTACAGTTCTTCTGTGTATTCTTGCCACCTCTTCTTAATATCTTCTGCTTCTGTTAGGTCCAGACCATTTCTGTCCTTTATCGAGCCCATCTTGGTATCTCTAATTTTCTTGAAGAGATCTCTAGTCTTTCCCATTCTGTCGTTTTCCTCTATTTTTTTGCATTGATCACTGAGGAAGGCTTTATCTCTTCTTGCTATTCTTTGGAACTCTGCATTCAGATGGGTATATCTTTCCTTTCATCCTTTGCTTTTTGCTTCTCTTCTTTTCACAGCTATTTGTAAGGCCTCCTCAGAGAGTCACTTTGCTTTTTTGCATTTCTTTTCCATGGGGATGGTCTTGATCCCTGTCTCTTGTACAATGTCATGAACCTCCATCCATAGTTCATCAGGTACTCTGTCTGTCAGATCTAGTCCCTTAAATCTATTTCTCACTTCCTCTATATAATCATAAGGGATTTGATTTAGGTCATACCTGAATGGTCTAGTGATTTTCCCTACTTTCTTCAATTTAAGTCTGAATTTGGCAATAAGGAGTTCATGATCTGAGCCACAGTCAGCCCAGTCTTGTTTTTGCTGACTGTATAGAGCTTCTCCATGTCTGGCTGCAAAGAATATAATCAATCTGATTTCAGTGTTGACCATCTGGTGATATATATAATGTATGCATATATACATGAATAAATGTATTTAAGAATAAATTGTTATGTATAAAATGTATCCTTTAATTGACATGTGTGGGTATGATCAGTCATGTCTGACCCTTTGCAACTCCATGGACAATAGCCCACCAGGCTCCTCTGTCCATGGAATTTTCCAGGCAAGAGTACTGGAGCAATTGCCATTTCCTACTCCAGGGGATCTTCCTAACCCAGGGATTGAACCCTTGTCTCTTGCATCTCCTGCCTTGGCAGGTGGATTCTTTACCACTAGTGCCGCATTTAATTGTTACCCAAACCGAAAAATGCTTTTTACATCTTTACTTCAAACCCTGAAATTTTTTCCTCAGGGCATGATTATATTCGGAAAATGTATAAACATACTTAGCTTATTCAAGAGGAATCCAATGAGGCAGATGATACGGTTGACAGATGTCTCATTAGCACTGTTTGGTTCTTCTAGCTTTTAATGATACATCTTTGTATCTTGAATAATTGTAATTTCTACCTGAACCAAATCCATAGCCAGTCACAGTGCCTTACTGTTACGATACTAACAACTTTCCATACTTAATTATTAAATGATCTTTAGAGTTGGCTACAGTTCGTAAAAATGTGGCAGTCCAATGTGTCTTATGCTGTGAACTGTTACCAAAAGACTAAACATCCTTGACAGCCTGATAAAAAATTAATTATTATTCTTTCAATGGAAAGGATGCAACTCTGCCAAAAGCTTTTAATTGTGGAGATTTTAGAGTTCTCAATTTCTCTCTTGGAGAAGACACATTGGCAGGCTGTTTCATGAGGACTGAATAGCATATACAAAATATCTAGCCTTGCCTGGCACACACTGGTTTTTTTATACCTTAGTTTCTTTCACTGGCCCTAAAATTTTTTTGTCTTCCTTCCTCCCTCAATAGCAATTCATCTTTAAAGAACAGAGGTCATATGGCAGTTCTATTTCCAGTTTTTTAAGGAATCTCCACACTGTTCTCCATAGTGGCTGTACTAGTTTGCATTCCCACCAACAGTGTAAGAGGGTTCCCCTTTCTCCACACCCTCTCCAGCATTTATTGCTTGTAGACTTTTGGATAGCAGCCATTCTTGACTGGCATGGAATGGTACCTCATTGTGGTTTTGATTTGCATTTCTCTGATAATAAGTGATGTTGAGCATCTTTTCATGTGATTTTTAGCCATCTGTATGTCTTCTTTGGGGCATTATAACATGGATATTATCATATCTGAAATGAATCGCCAGTCCAGGTTCGATGCATGAGACAGGGCACTCAGGGCTGGTGCACTGGGATGACCCAGAGGGATGGGATGGGGAGGGAGGTGAGAGGGGGGTTCAGGATGGGGAACACATGTACACCTGTGGTGGATTCATGTCAATATATGGCAAAACCACTGCAATATTGTGGAGTAATTAGCCTCCAATTAAAATAAAGAAATTTATATTAAAAATAAAGAACAGAGGTAACAGTGAAAATCAAAGAATGGAAGAAATATTGGATTGTGAGCTATGAATTAAGAGATACTTAAATACAGTTAAAGTATTCAGGTGTTCCAGGCAAGTTCAAATGGCTTAAGTACGTCCAGTTTCAGCTGCTCATTGGGTTACTGTGTAGGTTGACAGGGGAGAACTTTCTGAAAAGCCTTTTTGTTGTAAAATAAAGGTATTCTTATTCTTACAGCTAATAAATATGGAATTCATGTGGTAAAACTTTATTAGTGAACTGTGTGATTAGGAAAAGGTCCATTAAAATACTTAATTTCCAAAATCCCATTCATTTGAAGAAAAACAAACTTTGAATGTTACAATTTAGTGATAATTCCTTCAAACTACAAACACAAGGTGCTGCAGTCAAAGTACTGATTAAATTAATTCAGTTAGGATACAGTACTGGATATAGTAGAAATATAGGTACAAATTTTAAAAAAAATACTAATAAAATACCTTACTCTTCTTCCTTTGAAGTCAACTTAGAGGATTGATGTTGTTTATCAATTTTACATTAGATGAATTATTTTAAGCATCTAAAATTAATCATTCTAAGACTGAATAAGTGTACTGTGCAGAGATCACTTTGCTGTTTTCTTCTGTTATTGTAAAGCATAAGAAATCCCTACCTATGGAATATTTCTTCCCCATACCCTGATCAAATATAACTACGGAGTCTGAAAATCCCTAGGACTGTTAATACTTTCATTTTCCAAGGGGGTAGAGGTTGAGGAGGATGTGGAGGACAGAGTGTTATCTGCACTTGCCAAAGTAAAGACTATTTTTTAAAATATTTCATTTTCTAGACTTCTTTTGGCAGACTGACCTTTCTGTAGAGTAGCTTATCTTGCTGTGATGCACTATTCCCAGGCCTCCTGGCATTCACACAGCTATGAAGAAGTAGAGTCAGAAAATAAAGGGATTGTAGGAAAAAATATATATAATCAAAATAAAGTTTCTGCTTAGAGTAGGATGTTGAAGAAACTCTGAAACATCAAAGGTGGTTTTTCAGCTTCCTAATTCACATCCTACTCAGCTGTCCTGAGAAAAGAAAGTCACAAGAAGCTTAGCCTCCTGTGAAATAAGCACGAGGGGCTGACTGATGGGAAAAAATAAAATCTTTCTTACAAGGGCAGAGAGCACTGATGAAAAAGGCCAATCAATGCAGTATAGTTGCAGAACTGTAGAAAATAACCCCTGGATGCTCAAAATGGGGCATAAAACAGTTGAAATAATTTGTGGCAAGCACAGGTACGTGTGGCCTAAAACTTGTTTATTGTAGAAAGATTGGGAACTTGAGTCAACCACTGCAGCTTCAAAATGCCATCCATCTCTCTCCAGCTTTGTGCCAGTCTCCACTAGCATATCCTTAAACTGAAGCCAATAACAGCAGTCTTGCAGGAGTGTGGAGAGGACTGACTGAGATAATGTGTATGAAAGTATCTTTTGTAATATTTGCATATCTTACAACTTCACAGAAGTTTCTTTTTCCTAGGACTAATGTCAATGCTAGAAGACATAGCTCTACAAGGAACACAGAAACAAAGCTGGGGACATCAGAGATGCAGGTGTCCCACCTGGACCCCTATTGTGATTGAGAAAGCACCTAAGTAGGTATGTGATCTCAGGGCATGCTATTGAGATTTTTCTGAGCTTCAATTTAGTCAGCTATAAAATGGGATCACAGCAATTCCCCGTCTCATGTGGTGGTTATGAGCATTAAGGTAGGAAATGAAGGCAAATTTCTTTGTGTGTTGAGCTTAGCTTCCATTATTATTTCTATCATTAGTATAGTGCTCTATCTTCTCCCTTTCTCTTATAAGGACACTTGTCACTGGATTTAGGGCCCACCCTAGAACAGGATGATTTCATCCCAAGATCCTAACCTCAATTACAGTTGCAAAAATTCCTTTTCTAAATAAGATTACATTCATAGGCTCCTCAGTGTTAAGAGGTGGTCACTTCTTTGGGGGAACCCCAATTCAACACAAACGTGAAGAATATAAACTGACATATTATGTAATGCCAAGCAATGACAGTGCTCCAGAGAACAAAGGTTAAGGATGAATGGGGGATGATTTTTGGAAAAAGCAATGAGTAAAGGTCCTTCTAAAGGTGACATCTGAGCCAAGAGCTGAACGATATCACAAAAGCGTAAGACATGGAAATACATGGGGAACATATGCCCTAGGCAGAGTGAGCAGCGAATGTACAGGGAGACAGGAAAACCAAGAAAGCTGGGGTGGCTGGAAGCACAGCAAGGGAGCAAGGCGGTAGGGAGAGGTATGTTGACATCTGTTGAAGTCCTAATCCCCAGTGTGGGAGTATCAGGAGGGAGGCTTTGCAGAGGTAACGAGTTCAGGAGGGTGGAGCCCTCAGTCATGAGGTTAGTGCCTTGTAAGAAGAGCCATAGGGGAGCTTCCTTCTCGATTCTGCCCTCCACCACGAGAGTTCACAATGAGAAGATAGGCAGCTGCAACTAGGAAGACTGTCGCCAGGAGCTGGCCATGCTGGTGCCCTGACCTTAGACTTCTAGCCTCCAGAGCTGTAGGTAGTCAGTTTCTGTTGTTGACCAGCCACCCTGTCTATGGTATCTTGTTACAGCAGCCTGAACTAAAGAGCATACAGGTCATAACAGGGATTTTGCATTTTATCCCAAGTTTGATGGGGTGCCAAGGCAAGGCTGAGAGCAGCAGAGCTGTCTTCATCTTTAGGGCAGACATTCTATTTTAAGCCAAACCTGTGGCATAGCCCTAAACATTTAAATAGTATGTTCACAAATCTTAGCTCTAATAATGAGCCAATACTCCAGCAGCAATTCTTTGCTAATATTAAAACTAAATTTGAGATTTCCTACCATTTCTTTCACCATCTTGCGCTTCACTGAACATGTCATGCGTCCACGTAAAGGATTCCTTCTGCCTGCCTGCCCTTCCCCTGAGTGCCTCCTCCCTCTGCTGTGGTTGGTCAGAGGTCACTTACCTCCATTCCATGCTCCAGGGCACCTATTCCCTGGGTACTTCCTTCACTGCACTGTCACGATCTGTTTATAAGCCTAACTCCCCCACTGGACTGTGCAGTTCTTTATGGTCACATGAATGTCTTACTCAGCTTTGGAGTCCCAGAAACTAGCACATTGCACGATGGGTGCCTAATAACTGTCTATTAATTATGTGACTGAATCCCGGTCTTATTTAATTTGATTCTGCCTGGATTTATTTAGTCCATCCACCATTTAATTAAACATAGACTCTCTTTTGGTATTTAATGATCTTGTAGAGAGTAAGTGCCAGGACACAATCTAAACATTTTTCTAATGGTTCACTAGAATTGCTCTCAGGTATGACATATTGTTCTCAACTCGCAAATGCCTCAAAAAGCAGATGCATTGTAGATACTTTCCCTACATTAAGTTTGAGATAAAAGGCAAAGAAGGATGAATTCACCTGTCTGTGTCCACCCACCAAATCCCTGCCACAGAGCAGCCACTTTTGTGATTCAAGGAGTTTCTTTCTTCCACTCCTGTTGTGTACTGAGCTCACTGAGCTGTGCTGTATTTTTAGGCACTGAGTTCTAAAAAATCAACACAATCTGAGAACCATACACTCTCCCCAAATGCATACACAGTAAAGCAGTGAAGAGAGTCTGTTCCCTTCAATTACTCGATCATTAATGGACCCACCAGCCATGGCCTTCATAGTACTGCAATGGAAACCTTCATTTTTTGATGAATCAAATTCTCCAAATTGAGTGAATTTTCTCTAATGAAATCTCCAAAGTGAGTAGGTGCAGTTGTGTTAAAGCATGAGAGCTGTGGAAATAAGAACACAGAACCATAATGGGTACATCTTACAGAAGGAAAAAGACACCTGAATCATTTGAGACACATAGGTTCTCAACTATCAGTGAGAGTAAGAAATATTTCACATAGATTTCTTTTTCATGTTTGAAAATGTCTTTCTTTAAATAAATATTGAATGTATCCACTTAGCCTGAGCATCTAAACAGAGAGGCCAACCCAATACATCTAGGCAAAAATAGAATCACTGTGGCCAGCCTCCCCTATTATTCCCACGGTTGTCAGAGTTCATATTTCAATTTCAGACCCAGGTCTAGTTCTAGTCGGTCTATCAGAGGCTAGAAGCATGCTGACCCAGGTGTGCCTGTGGACACAGCTGTAAAAAACACATGCTTAGTTAACCATGGAGTGACTTCAGATCTCAAATGTTGCAGGGAAAGAGTATCTTTTTTGGTTTGTGGCATCACAATATACTACTGATAATAAATGAATTTTGCTCAAGAAGTTTGTAAAGTCACCAGATTTTTGGTTTGTTGTTGCTGTTTTGTTTTACCCCATAGGGACAAGAAACATATTTTAAAACGAATTTTGAGAACATTGAGAAATGTTCATAGATTAATGGCTTTCAAGTTGGGGGCCTTTCAAGGGATAATCTCAATGCTGCTGCTGCTGCTGCTAAATTGCTTCAGTCGTGTCTGACTCTGTGCGATCCCACAGACCGCAGCCCACCAGGCTCCCCTGTCCCTGGGATTCTCCAGGCAAGAAGACTGGAGTGGGTTGCCATTTCCTTCTCCAATGCATGAAAGTGAAAAGTGAAAGTCAAGTCGCTCAGTCATATCCAACTCTTAGCAACCACATGGACTGCAGCCTACCAGGCTCCTCCGCCCATGGGATTTTCCAGGCAAGAGTACTAGGGTGGGGTGCCATTGCCTTCTCCTCAATGATGCTGATAGATGGTAATTATTGTTTGCATAATTATTTCATTTTATGAAGTGTTTTCTTAACAAATATGTTAGGTACATGGTTCAGCTATCACTATATTCATATTTAGAAGTTAGGACCATCTAGTCTAGAGGAGTTAAATAATTTGCCCCAGTTCTCACAGTCGACTTGTGTCAGAGATGGGACACAAACTCAAGTCTTTCATCTCCTAATTTACATAGGAATAAACAGTCAAATCTCCTGAGAAGGGTTAGCCTTCTCAAGGATGGAATGGTGTGTTTTCTTTCTTCCAGGTGATTTCAGAAATGGTTGCCATTACTGATTTCTCAAATTGCCAGTTACTTTGAAATAATGCTTGGACAGCTTACTGCAAAGGGTCTTCTGGGAAATGCTAATTCCAAAATTGAGTCAGTAGACATTACTGAAAACAACATTAAAAAATTGTCAAGGAAAATTCTGAGTTAAGCTATGTGAAACAGATTTCTTTATGCAACACTTAACTGCCACCTTAAATAAAAACATGTGCATCATAAACCTTCCAGCAGTGGGCACACAGCACTTTCCAAATATGCTTGACCACATGACTGCTTTATTATTTTAACCCTAGATAAATATTAAGGAATACTCTGCTGATGGAAATTTTAGTGCCATATAGTAACAGACTTTTACAGATTCAATATATACCACAGAAAATGCTCCTAGGGTAAATTATAGAGTAACAACACTGATGTAATTGCCTTGGCTAGTTTCACCATGGATATGACTAGAATTGCATCTTTCACAGTCAAGAAAATAGAAAAGATATTAAAATATTAAATATTAAAATAGAAAGATCAGAAGTGTAAAATATACTATTGTGTAAAAAAAAAGAAATATAATGAAAATTGCCCCATATATTCTTGGTCTTTAAAATGGTTATAGAAAAATGTCCTGTACAAAGAAAAAACTTATTACTCTAATAATACTTCATTGGATTGCATTGGTGATTTTATGAAAAATTTGAGCTTTAAAATCCCTGATAATCAATATTTTGCATCTTAATGTCAGATAAATAGACAGAGCAATGTGTCCTGTACAGATGACATGGAATGGGGAGTAGGAAACTGGTTCCAAGAGGATTCAAATCTACCATTCAGGTCTCATCAGCATCACTTGCTGATCCACAGTAGTACTAGGCAGTGCTGTAAGTATATCCTTGAGATCACTGCAACTCCTATTTTTCAATTTTGAATCTAAAGTCAAATGTTTCCCAATTAGCTTAAAAGTAACAAATTTAGGTCAAAGTGAGTTCACTTTCTTTCCTGGATTTTGTAACTATAGAAAAACAAGGGGTGGGGGAAATGAGTAAAGCTGTCAAAAGGTACAAATATATAGTTATAAGTTCTGGAGATGCAATGTACAGCTGGTATAGTTAACAATGAAAAGAAAAAAGTGAAAGTGTTAGTTTCTCACTCTGTGACCCTATGAACTGTAGCCTGTCAGGCTTCTCTGTCCATGGAATTCTCCAGGCAAGGATACGGGAGTGGGTAGCCATTCCATTCTCCAGGGGATCTTCACAATACTGTATTGCATATCTGAATGCTGCTTAGAGGGAAAATCTTAAAAGTCCTCACCAGAAGTAAAGGGAACTTTAACTATGTGAGTGATGAATGTAAATTAAACTTACTTTGCAATTATTTTACATTATACACATGTATCAAATCATTATGATGTATACCTTAAACTAATCCAATATGATATGTTAATTATATATCATAAAACTAGGTAAAAAATGAGAAAAAAATAAGGTACACAAAAATAAGGAAGGAATGGGATTCTTCTACAATTGGTCAGGTGCTAGACCAGCAATGAAGAGATGTACAGGGGACTTACAGATGAGGACAAAGGCGAAAGGTTGTTGATGTCCATGATGAAGGCTCTGGCTGAAAGCCTGAAGAGAAGCTACTGTAAAGGGATCTGGTTCTGATGCTTTTGATTTCAAAAGTAGCTAGGGAGGTGTGCTGTGGCCAGAAACTTACCATAAACCAGAGTGCATCACTTCCAAGGGCTTGGCTACAAATCAGCTTTACTTTGGATATCTGTAGGCATCGTGCCTGTTACCTTAAATGACATGCAGTCTGTGTACCAAAGCAATACAAACCATACACTACTAGCCCCATTAGAGGGTTCTGCCTTATTGAGTGACATTAAAAAGATATATCTAGGTACACAAACTAAGCGAATCAACACTGTGTATTTAGGTAACACAATCAAAATTGAATAAAGAAAAACAGTGATCTCTCACCTATTTAGAGCCATGTCATGATAATAAATTAATTGGAATATGAAGCAAAGATTTTATTGATCATGCTTTACTAGATGCTGTGATGTTAAGACTGTGGAGATTAAAAAGAAGTAAGCAGCTTGTGAGGTTATAAGCAGTTCTTACTCTGGCCATTTACTCTTCGATGATGTGACTTCCTAATCCTTCTCAATCAGTTCATGTACAATACAGTTCATGTATTGAGTCACTAAGTTAACCCACATGCATAAAGATCTTCTCCTATACCTTTTTACCTAGTAGATGAGAGAACAGGCTTTGGAATCAGAGGGACCTTAATTTACATAGAAGCCCTGCCATCTGTTTTGAACAAAACAATAAAGTTTTCTAAGCCTCTGCTTTTTCATGTGTAAAAAGCAGGATAATAAAAGCCACCTAAATGGATCTATTTATGGCCAAATGGAATAAATATAAAGCTTTAGAACAGCAGGTAGCACATAATCATCAGTAAATAAAGGGTGGAAATAATTACAATAATAATTATCACCTACTTTTAAGGGTGATAAAAGGGAACTCAGAGTTCATTCAATCCAAATCTTTCACTATTGGGATGAAGACACATTGAACTGCTTAGTTATAAATAGTCTCAAAGAAGCTTTTTAGTGTATTCGGCAATACAGTGCAGACCCACCATGTGTTAAGCTCTGTGGCAGGCACTGGAAATCCAAAGTGCGTACATTTTCCATGCGTGCATAGATACTACTTGTTCATACCCAGATTTATTCAAGAAACGACCGATGGCAGCTGCCTCTTCAGAGGGGAATGATGCACATGATGCGTGATGGAGTTCTCAACAGTGTTGATGAAAGAAAAGCAGCAGCGATGACTCTGCCATAAAAGTCAAAGGCAGTAACTTACTGGGTCCTGTAGAAAGACAAGGAGCATCATGGACCATATCCTTCTAGGGTGAGAGTTCAGTTCAGTTCAATTCAGTCGCTCAGTCGTGTCCGACTCTTTGCGAGCCCATGAATCGCAGCATGCCAGGCCTCCCTGTCCATCACCAGCTCCCGGAGTTCACTCAGACTCATGTCCATCGAGTCAGTGATGCCATCCAGCCATCTCATCCTCGGTCGTCCCCTTCTCCTCCTCGGTCGTCCCCTTCTCCTCCTGTCCCCAATCCCTCCCATCATCAGAGTCTTTTCCAGTGAGTCAACCCTTTGCATGAGGTGGCCAAAGTACTGGAGTTTCAGCTTCAGCATCATTCCTTCCAAAGAAATCCCAGGGTTGATCTCCTTTAGAATGAACTGGTTGGATCTCCTTGCAGTCCAAGGGACTCTCAAGAGTCTTCTCCAACACCACAATTCAAAAGCATCAGTTCTTCGGTGCTCAGCCTTCTTCACAGTCCAACTCTCCCATCCATACATGACCATACATATCCTTGTAGGGTGAGAGTATCAACTCCATTTTATCAATTTTAAAACCAAGAACTTGAAAAAAAACTACATCAGTTGTCCATGGTCACCTAATGGATTAGGGGCAGAATTGGAACTGAAATTCGGATCCTATGATTCATATCTACTAACATTTCCATGCTTTATAATTCAATTTCTCCTATTTTCCCAAACAAGTAATATGTTTTCAGAAAGAAGTAATTTCAGCATTTTAGTTCTACTGTGATACCTTTCTATTTAATGTGTTCATTTTTCATGGAATTGTTTCCCTTCCTTGATTTATACTTGCTTTTATTTCATTCTACTTTGACTTTTTCATTTTTAATCAGGTGCTTCTCATTTGAGAGTATTTCATTCTCTGTATATAGCAGTCTGCTCCCCAGCCTGGGAGTTAATTTATGTATATTCTAAAAATAAGCAAATAATGTAAATGCAAATAGCTTCCAATGATACTTCACTGATACTTTGTTTCACTTAGTGTGGCCTTACTTACAATGTCCTGAGCTTAAGGGCATGTTCCCACGGGTTATTTGTAAAACCAACTCTGCATTTGATTTTCTGATTATTCTATGGTCCTGTTTACCATAACTCTGATTAGAGGCCGCTGCAGCAAATGGACCATAGCTGTTTTTGCAATTGAGCCTTATTAAAATTTAAAGTGTATCCATAAACACATAAGTGCCTATTATAGATTAAAGTTCTGAAAATTAATATTCACAGATAAGCTTGGTTTACAAAACTGCAAACTCGAAATTACTGAAAGCCAAATAATATTAGTACTTAGTATCAAATTATCTTAGTTATGTCTACCATAAGTATACTCTGTTGATGTTAAGCAACTTCTTTGGTAGCTTGAGAAGACATTTTATTTTATTTGGGTAACTCAGAAGATATAGCTCTCATTCTTGGGATACTGTTGAAATGTTAATGTCTAAACAATGATAAGATATCATCTAATATTATATTATTAATGCACTGGCAAAGATACTATTTTAGGCTTATGTACTTCACTGATTGACTTTATTCTGATGGACTTAAATTTGGGCAGATTTCTTTTTATGATTTTTTTTTTATGATTATTCACAGATGATAGCAAGCCTTAATTTCTATAACTTTCTCGGAAGTTTCAGCCAGAAAGTACAAAACCATTTACCACTAGGAATTGTCTAGGTGGATGCCTCCACAAATGAACAATGAAGCCCTGTTCTCACTGATGCTAAGATTGTACTATATAATTAAAATGGAAAAATCAATGCTGAAAAAAGAGAACAAATGATACAATTAGAACCACATTTTGATTTGTCTTGGAAACATTTTTTGGGGGTATTAAAGTTACTGGTCTATTAAATTGCATGGGAAAAAATAATAGAACTCATTCATGGAGCTTTTTACTCTGCCATAGTTGGAGTTGCACACTTATTAGTTAGGTGCACTGGAACAAGTTGAGGAAAGACAGATTTGTAAGGAAATAACCTTTCCCATTAGCAGAGCTTCAATGTCCTTAGGACCTTTTGGAGAATCAATGGGGCTATAAAGAAGAATGAAGTAACCATTTGCTACCCATTTTCCAAAATGAACAAAAAGTACTAGAAAATGATGGTTTCTCTTTCTGCACCCTTTTCTGACTAAGAAAGAATGAAAGAGGGAGTGAAAGGGAGAAACCATTAAGGATGAAAAATAGAAGGGATAGAACCACAATGTCCAAACAGACAGGAAAGTCTGTTTGATCATTTCCTCAGACCAAAGACTAAACAGAACTTCAAATCTCCCCTTATCCCTCAAAAGTGATATCAGAAACAACTCACAGGACTTGTCCTTTTAATTTTGATCACTTAAACTTTGATGAACAGCGATGATCTCACTGGTTTTCCTCAGTTGGAGAAATGTGACAGTTTGATGCACATTATATATCATCAGAAACATCAGACCAAAAGAGTTAGAGAAGGCAAAGTTAAGATAATTGCATTATTTACTACCATTATGAAGGAAAGGATTATAATAGGTGCCGTGAATTAAACATGTACTATTTACTAGGAGCAGTATGTTGTGTTTCAAATACCTAATATAACTGAATCATTTATGTCAGTCTGCCTGAAATCAGTTTTTTGGTAACAGAGACCATCGCTTTTTGGAATATCATGCTGCTTTCCACACTGTCCGTTTATAAGGAAGACTTCATCACTTGGTTCACGGGGTGAGCATACAATCCAAGGCTGGTTAATGAGAACTCTGTAATGATGATTAGTTTAGGAGTGAACACATGATGACAAGTGTCTGACCAGAGTGACAGAATCCTGGTACTTTTCCTAAAAGTATCCAGTTTTGTAAATAACCTCTGGTCATCTATTGCAGACCTATGACTAGTAAAATATTTCCCTTACTTTCTTTCTTCCCATATGTCCTCTCCTGTCCTTCTTAGTCAGATTAGTAGTAAGATCATTCACCATGAAAACTACTATGGAAAGGTAACTTTTATATGCAAAAGAAATAAAATGAAGCTTTAACATACTCATTGAAAAGCTGCTGAACCCTGGGATATGTAAGACTATCAAAGTATTATTGAAGCATATAAGCAATTCTAGAATAGTCAGAATGAATGATTAGAGTTTAAGTGGCTATCATTAACATTTAATTTACAGAGTTGGATAAGCCTTTCACCATGATATTAAAGAACCATTAGCAAGAATAAACATATGTGCACATTATAACCAAATGATTCCTCTACTTCTTGGGATAGTTTGGGTTCACTTTTAACTAAGAGAGCATTAATTGTTTATGTCTAATAAACATTCATGCTTAAACTCCTCCAATCAAATGACATGCAATATTTGGAGATTTAATAGTGACTTGATGACTTAATATCAGAACCAATAATGAATCACATGTTTATTGTGTATGGAATAGAAATGAGGAAACTTTTTCTAACAAACACAAAAGGAAAATATTAAAAAACCATGTGGTAAACTTCATATTTTATATAAGGTGAATAATAACAACAAATCAAGTTTAACCAGAATTTTGTTTGAAAATATTAGACTATGTGCATAGATAAGACTGCAGCAACAAATTTCAGATTTTAACTCAGCAAGAAAACATGTTGTAGTCAAAAAATTATTTCAAGCTCAAGATACCAAAGTGAACAAAAATACTCTCGCATTTATATTCCACCTCTCAACACTTGCGCAAATACACAGAACCCAAAATATCTTTTGCAATTATCTTAATTACCGTTACCTTTGATTTATCTTACAAGGGTAATGCATTTGAAATTGTAATTTCTCATCAGTGTCAGCTAGATTTTACTGGATTTTTAAAATATTACTTCTTTCTTGGTTGGTCTGGTATTTTAAATGTTTGATTCAATGAATACAGATAGTAAAATAACCAGTTTTCACTTCAAAGGAATAATTTCTGTAGGGCCATAATTTTACAGTGCTAATCGTCATTAGATTCTATTAAAGACAGATATGTTTTGCCACAAATATATTTGTATTCATTGATAGAAAGAATTGGTATATTAAATACTGATCCAAGCTCATGATGACTTCTATCAACCTAATGTTTTATAATTTCCTGTGTTTGAAGCATGTCTCCAGATAGGACAAAAAACATAATGAAATGTATACTGGAAAAAGAATCTGAAAAAAATCATATATTTATTTCAGGTTTGTAACTAGTTGGCTGTGTGACTTTAGGCCTATTGCTTAACCTCTCTGTACCTTACTATATCCAAATTGAGAGAGCTTTTACTTGCATTACAGATGTCCCAGAATTAAGAAGAGAAGTAAATGGGATAGTAAATATAAAAGGCGATGAAAATTACAAAATGCCAAATTAACGGCTGGCCCTGTCAGTCACTGACTAATCAAATACTTAATAAGAAACTACCGTAGAGAAGATTCAGAAAAATATTACTCAAATTGGACAATGAGAGAAAAACATAAATTATAATCAACCACTATAAGAAAAGTTCCGTTCAAATGCTATGGGAGTTCAGAGGAGGGGAAAGATGACTGACTAAGAGGGAAAAGGAGAAAAGAATAGAGTGACGCTACTAAAGTGGGTTTTGGGAAATACAAGGACCTAGATTTTAAGTAAGAAGATATGTGGTACATGGGGGAGGAGGTTATGGATTTGATAGGGTTTGGATTGGATCTGATAGGAGGATATGTGTTTGATAGCTAGAATAGGATTATCTATGGCAAGTTTTGATCATGTACATGAATGTCAACTCTTTAGTTAACTGAGGGGATCCCCTAAAGCTTTTGAAAGAAAAGGAGGATAAGAAATAATATAATCAAATACCTTTTACTGAACAATCAATATATCTAAGATATTAAGGTTTTTATCTAGTACCTCAATATTGTGATATAATTATTACTATTAAGCTCACTTATAGATTAGAAAATTGAAAGTAAGCCAAGAATTATCTGAATCTAAAACCCTATCTTTCCATTACATCCTACCCATTATACTCTTTTGCAAGTAGATGATGGTTCATTTTATTTCATAATTTAAATATTTGTACATTGATGTTTCCAATTGTTGAGTACATAAATATGGTGCTTGCTCCCAAATGAGAAGTAGCTTCTTCTCCAGTAGACTTCATCAGAAATCAGAGACCAGAAGTGAGCACACACATATGGATGGGCTCAGTCTTTCAAAGAACTAGTGCTCAAAATGCTAAATATTCATATTTAACTTAGATGGAAAAACACACATCTTAGAGAAGGATGAGCATATGACTCCCCTTCCACATGGCTCCAGATCATAGGTTCTTGAGGAGTCTTCCATCTGCTCCTCTCACACGTGGGCGCCTGCTCATTTCCACACCTGTTCAGGGTTTAATAAGTGAGGCATCAGAGTATATTCATTAACAGTGTGAGCTTTAATTCAGACAGCTGTAGAGGAAAGCCATAATTCTATTTGCTAGCTGTGGGACCTGAGGCAAGTCACACAGAAAATGGAGATTAAAATATCATAGAATAGTTTGAAGCTTTCATAAATATAAGTATGTGAACTCTCCAGCCTCAAACCTGGAATTTTGGCACTCCAAAATTGGCACGATTTGTATTATACAGCTACTTATGTTCTATGTCCACATCAGTACCATCCCCCACCATATGCACTAAAGTCTTTGATTTGTATATCTATATCAATAGCATTCATTACAGTTTCATAGCTATTCAGTAATCATTTAGAGAGAGCTCTATGTATTAGGCACTGTAAGAAAAAAGGATATACAATAGGTGTGAGTAGTCCCTATTCTTAAGAAGCTCTTAATACAGTGAGGAGTACACAGATTTCTAAAGAGATTATGGGAAAATAAAATAGGATAAGAATGTGGGGAAATTTGTGACTAATTTTGGTCTAGGCAAATTACTAAAAGCTTCAAAGAAGAGGGAAATTTCAAGTGAATCTGGGTATCCAAGTAAAATTTCTCTACCAGCTAACACAAAGGGGTTAGGGTTAGAATTGGGATGCTGCATGTAGAATACTAGCTGATGTGGGGGAAAGCAAAATAATTTAAGGAAACTAAAAGACATTAGGGGTGACTGAAGCATCCGTCACATGAAAGGAAGGGTAAAGAAATGAAATGATAGAGAGAGTTGATCTTTAGACTGTGTGAGGCCTCTTGGACCACATAAACAGTCTGGAAAAACCAAACAATATTTTTCAGTTAGCGCTGGCAACAGTGGGAGGGAGGGATTGATGTAGGGAGAGAGTGGTGGCAAGACCAGTTAGACAAGTATCACAGCCTGCATACAAAAGATGGTGTCTGGACTGATCCAAGACCATGGGGGCAAAAAGGAAGAGGCGGAAGTGACAGTATCTGGAGACAGAAGCAGCACAGATGGCGGAATATGAGGCAAGAGAAAGAAGAAGCTGATACGATTTCTAGTTTTAAAAAGTAAGCATGTCAATGAAATAAAAGATGGAACCAAGAAATATAAAGGTATAATTATTTACAGTTATATTAGCCTTCTTCTCATTTTTCTCTGACCCCTAGCCCAATCCATACTAGCAAAAAGAAATTGGACTTTTTTGTTACACTTTTCTTAAACATAAATTGAAAGTGAAAGTGAAGTCACTCAGTCGTGTCCGACTCTTTGCGATCCCATGGACTGTAGTCTACCAGGCTTCTCTGTCCACGGGATTTTTCAGGCAAGAGTACTGGAGTGGGTTGCCATTTCCTTCTCCAGGGGATCTTCCTGACCCAGGGATCGAACCCAGGTCTCCTGCATTGCAGGCAGAGTCTTTACCCTCTGAGCCACCAGGGAAGCCCCTATGCCTGTCTAATTCAAACTTGCAGAATTCTAAGTTATACTAGGATTTAATTAATTTTCCACAATTAAATATGTGATGGCCCTTACAACTCAACTCTGAATTTAAATAGCAATTCAGATAGTGGTATTAACACACATCTAGCAAGATTTATATAATAAAACTGTCTACAAAAATATCTTGAATCCATTTCCTTGATGATCCTCCCAATAACCTAGTGAGTTGCATAGGCAGACCTAAAAGTCCCCACTTTTAGGTGGATTAAGAGATTTAAATCTAATGAGAAAACAGGCAGACACTGGTTGCTAGGGTAGAGTCAGATTTTTTTAATACAATATCAGAGAATCCACAAATGTAGCCCTACAGATATATGACATGAATAACTGCAAAAGATTATGCATCAAAATATCTCCATATTATGTAATATCAGATTTGTGCATATCAATAAGGAACTGCCATACTGACCAACTACCTCCATGATGACTATCAGTATAAGAAACTAGCATTCCCAATTATAATTTTCAAAAAATTTAATTATGTCCATTATGGACGCTTATTATATTTGAAAAACAATTGTGACATAGTGAATTGCCTACTCCATACTTAATCTTGCTTCTATTTTAAGAACAAAACACTGATTTTCTTAAGATGGGAAAAATACCCTTTCTTTTTTCTTCTCTATTCTGTAAAGAAACTAGAAGTGGTCACTGAGATACAAATGGAAGTCGCTGGGTGGGGCATCTGGGGAGATATTTTAATGAGAGTTAGACTTATGTGGAAATTGAGCCCTCTGCCCTTGCCCCATTCCTTTTTTCCTGGTTTTTTTTTTTTTTTTTTTTTTGGATTATGTCTGTAAGGGCCATAGTTCAAGAATGAAAATATAAACAAATCCTTGTAGAACAAAAAAAAAAGTGCTCACCTCTTCCATATCAGCCCAGCTCAGCCTACAGCTGATCTTAGTATGTACAATAAAAAATAACACTAATTTCTACAGTGTTATGTGGATTTTCTGATGTGTGCAACCAGAACTGATTAATATGTAGTACAGATAACTATGCTTAGAGCTAGGGAAAACAAAGATAAGAAAAATGCATAAGTGGTATGAGAACTATTATAGGAGGATATAATCCTAAAACCAGTGTTTTTTTATCCCCACCCCAATAGTCTAATATAAATTGAAAAACAGATGAGGAAAAAAGTTACATTTTCAGTCATGGTAATCTTGAGTGTTATGAGCAGAGGAATGAACACTCGATCACATGAATTCTAGTGATCAGTCACGCGGTAGCTTGAAACCGTATATTTTTCTAGGTACCAGTGGGGAAGAAAGATAGGATTCTTACTTCCAAACAGTTTATAAACCAGAAGGAGAGATGAAGTAGTACTTGACAATAAACAACATATATTATAGCTCCAGCAAGTGCTACCAAGCAGCTTTCAACTCAACAAATATTCTTCCATGAAGAGATGCCCTGGGGAAAGACGTGAGTGAGGAATGTTGTTACAGTAATTTAAACCCTAGCTTCCTAGAGGGAGGATAAACATAATTCAAGAAGTATTAGAGTGTGAAGACTTGTGTGAATTTAATGGTCATGGTCTCAACTTTTCAGAAGTAACATTTTATAGTTGAGTAGTGTTCCCCTAAAATTAATCTGTTGAAGTCCTAACCCTAATCTAATCTTGTTTGGAAATATTATCACCTCAGATACAATTAGTTAAGATGAGATTATTCTGGAGCAGAGTGAGCCCCTAAATCAAAACAATTGGTGTCTCTCTACAAAGGAGAAACTGGCCACACTTGGGCATACAAGAATGCCAGAGGAGAGAGGCTGAGATATGGGAGATGCTTCTACATGTCAAGAAATGTCAAAGGCTGCAAGCAAACCACCAGGAGAGACATGGAACAGACTCTTCCTTACAGCCCACAGAGGGAACCAAACTTGTTGACACCTTGATTTCAGACTTCTAGCCTCCAAAACCATGAGATGTTTTTTGTTGCTGAAGCCAAACACTGTGTGGTACTTTGCTCTGGCAGACTTAGCAAATAAAGACAAATCTCAATGTTATCTACCACTTTCTTGAGAGACATTTCTGAACCACATGCATTAAGAGACTGATGTTCTCAGCAACTGCAGTCATGAGTAAACCCATCTTGTTAAATATTTCAACATGACACTTGAGAGAAAATAGGGGAAAACTTTGCTTTTTGAAGACCCAGCAGCCCTCTTCAGAAATTGCTTATAGTGAATGCAGAGAAGGAACTGAACAGAAAAGAAAGAAGTTTAATACACTGGCAGTAAAGTAGTACAGTATTTGGGGATTTGGGAATTCATTATCAGGACACATTTTCAAAGACTGAGAAAGGGTTTTTGTGCAAAGCAAATTAGATAAAGATCAGGGGTTAAAGGTGGAAAGAATCCTTGTGGGGCCAGAGAAGCAGCTGGCATTAGAGAACTCAAAGATATTCTATCCATCAGGGTCCAGTCAGGAAAGCGGAAACCATGATGAGTGTTTCAGACAGAGGAGGTTTAATACTGGGCAGTGGTTACTCAGGTGCTGAGAGGCTAAAGAAGAACATGAGGTCTTGCTGCTACATCCCAAAGCTCAACAGGGTTTCCTTGTGAAACAGCTACCATTCCTCAGGCTGATTTAAAAAATAAAAATAAAAGAGTCTGGAAGAAGGGGCTCCCAACAGTTGGTGCTCAGATCTCTCAGAGGATGGGGGTCAATAGACCACTGAGGGGGCCTGGTTGTTTTCTCAGACCATCCTGAGGGCCATGGCTGGGTGTAGGAGGGACTGGGGTGGAGCTGTCTGGTACCTTCTCCTGCTGCAAGTGGAGTAAGGTTTGGTCTGGAAGTTTCCACACTGGTTGGAAGTTGGAGCCATAGCTCTCTGCCTCTAATGGAGAGCCAGACCCAACCTAGAAGCCAGAAAAAAGTTCCTCCTCCAACCTATCTCCTCCTACTCCCCTGCCAGAATACACCCAGAAACTGGCTGGCAATAGAGTCTGGGAAATTGAGTTTTAGGTGTTTTAATCCCAGCTTCTCAGAAAAGAGAAGATAAGGAAGTGGCTTGGAGCTAGGAGTCAACAGGCAATAGATGCAGAGACGTAAGTGTTTTGATTTTTTAAAAGTAGGGTAAAACGGGGTACTTGAAGTACCTGGGCACAGAGAACAAGTCTAGTATGTATGGGAAGGTCAGTCAATGATTGCGATCCCCTGATATGTGCAAGGAATAGGTCTAGATGCTAGAGATAGTGAAGTGAGCAAAAAAGAGTAGGTATTTAAGGACTGTTTACTTGAGTAATGAGTGTATATGAGGGAACAGTAGGAAATTAGACTAAAAAGAGAGAACAGAGGCCTAGAACAGTATCCTAAGTCACATGGGACACCAATAAGAGGGAAGTACAGATAATCCAATAAACCATGTTTAATCTTCAGTGTTTTTGAAAATGGGTCTGCATATCTGTCAGTGGGTTAGTAGCATTAATTTAGAGTGCTTCATAGAATATATCTACTTTTCGTAATAGTCAAACTTTCTTAGTTGCTCAGTCATGTCCAACTCCTCGCAACCCCATGGACTGCAGCACACCAGGCTACCCTGTCCTTCACTATCTCCTGGAGTTGCTCAAACTCATATGTCCATTGAGTCAGTGATGCCATCTGACCATCTCATCCTCTGTCACCCCCTTCTCCTCTTGCCTTCAATCTTTCCCAGCATCAGAGTCTCTTCCAATGACTTGGCTCTTTGCATCAGGTGGCCAAAGTATTGGAGCTTCAGTTTTAGCATCAGTCCTTCCAATGAATATTTAGGGTTGAAACTTATTACTTTATCATTATTAACATCAACATTATCACTATTATTGATATACTATTTATCAAGTGCTTGCTCTGTGTCAAGAATTGAGCAGATTTCTTACATCACATCAAACCTTCAGACAATACTATGGAGTGTGTATTATGACCCCTGTTTCATGTAGGAAGAAACTGAAGATCAGAGTTGATGCTATTTGGTCGATGTCATGTGGAACCTAGACGGGAGAAGCAAGTCTGACTCCATTTCTCTTAAAATCCATTTCTCTTAAGCACTGAGTTCTACAACATCTCAGAAAAGTCACCAGACGCACACATTCCTTCAAGACATTCATCAGCAAGGTCACTTCAAGACTCAAGTACTACCTGGCAGCTTGAGTCCCTTCTCCAAGCTCTTAACTCAGCTCATTTATAATCCCCTCTGAGTATTACTTCCCCTCCTTCTCACTTCTTAAGTTTGTCACAGTCCTCTGAGATGACAGGCTGAATGATGGTGATGAGAATGTGGTAATATAAAGTCCATAAACAGGAGCGGCTGCCAGGAGTGGGCAAGAAGAGGTTTACAGAGGACACATCTGAGAGAGAGCAGCCCCAGATGTTTTAACTTATGTGCAAATTACCACTGGTGCCCCCGCATGCCCACACAGACCTGATCACAGTTGTGCAGAAGAAAAGACAGTTAAACTCAGAAATGGAAACGTTATGGGCAAGAATTGTTCTATTTCCTAAGCCTTAATGGCTTGGCTCTTTATCTTACACATATAAACACCATAGACAAAACCTCCACGTAAATAAGCAGCAGGTGCACTGGCATTTTCTTGCCAAGATATTATGCGAGTATTAAGCCAAGCTGATCAGCAGAAGCACGCATCTATCGGTTTCACTGCAGAATATAGTTGGGTAGAAGGGAACACTGAGCAGGCAGGTTAAATTAAACCTCATCTGGCTTATAGAAGGGCCACTTACTGCCCAAAGCTGGAAGGTGTCCAGGTGTACAAGAGGTGTAATTGCACTGAAGGAAAATCCAGAGCTTGTGAAATTCTGTAATGTTTAAGACTTAATGGAAATGCAAAATGATTTAGGATAAGACATGGAATTCTAAGAATCCTAATAACATTTATCTAGCACTGTGCTGACTGTTTTGCTTATATTAACAATATAAGTTAAATATTATTAACTCATTATTGCCTCAAACATATAAAATATGTATAGTACACTATTTTATTGATATAAAAACTGAATCCTGGAGATGTAAAGTAACTTTCCTAAAATAAAGATAGTTTAGATATATAGAGATATATATGTATTCTAGATAAAGAAAACAAGATGTAGAAAGAGAATTTTAATCTAAAACTGCCTAAATTAGTAACTACGATAACAAATTGCTATAACTCACATCTTGATTGCTGGAAATTCTTCTATTTGAAACAGCCAGATTACTTAAAAGCACACAGTTGTACTTAAAAATAATTTCATCTATTTCTAAAAGAGTCTGTGCATTGTGAAAATTTCTGATAAGTGTGTGTTTGGGGGCTATGATGGGGTATGTTGTGGGGCTATGACCAGTTTGATCTCTCTTTTTTAACAAAATTTGATGCTTATGTGTTTCTTTTTTTTTTTTTAATAGATCAGCAAACTTTGGTTTGTTCTGCCTGAAGAGTTTAAAGTAAATTTACCATGGTCTCTTTCATTTATCCTATAATGTATGCAAATTCCAGGGCAAAAGAAATTTAAAGCTTGCAGCCAGGGCAAATCATCTTCAAACTCTGTATAGAATATCATGTAGATAACCCCCCAAAAACCCATAATAAGATAATTTTGCCAAAATGAGTCTTAATATTTTAATATATATGCATCTCAATTCATGCATTCACTTCATTTCTTATCATCCTCCTTTTAAGCCTGCATGCATATTTTATAAAACAACAGTATTGAAAAATGTATGAATTCACCAAGATTTCTTATTCTAATGTGACTTTATGCATTTGCTTTTCTCATTTCACTCCCTCCATTTCTTAGCTGCACTTCAAAACTCAATTTGGTCCTCTTCTCTCTAGCAAACCTTTCCTGACGTCTCCAGCTGGGTCAGGTATCCACCTCAAATGTTCCAAGAACATCCTGGACAAATTATTATTATCACCGTTGTTTAGCTGGGTAATAATACTATGGACAGTCCACAGTAGGAATAAATACAAGCAGCAGTCGTAATAGCAATAGGAGCAGCAGAACAGTGATGCTGGCATCAGAATTTACATCTCCAGCAGCAGCAGCAGTTTCCATGATCTGAATGCTTCCTATGTGCCAGGCACAGGATCAACAGCTTTAAATATATTAACTCTAATCACCGAAGTCCCATGGATTAGCATGAATTAATTATTCCTACTTTACTATTGAGGGAAACAGAATTTCTTTTCATTTCTCCTTTATCTATTGCTATTGCTCCCTCATTACTTTTTATTTTCTGCCTTCATGCCACCCTTTTCCCTTCCTTATATAAAATATATTTATTTATTTTTCCCAAGGAATTATCTTTTGTATTTATATCTGTTCTTCTCTTTTTCTGATTTCTAAAAGCATTGATTTCTGAGTTTTCCTATTAAATTCCATCTTTATTTTCTTAGGTTCATTTTTTTTAACAGTTTGAGCCTAGATACTTAATAAAATGTAAAAATTAAATGAATTATGTATTTAAGCCTACGAACTTACCTGGTGCAGTGCCTTAGCTGGGCCCCATAATATCTAAATCTACTTTCGTCAATTCTGAGACATATTTTTCAAGGTTATTTCAATTTGTAACACTTCTTAAAATCAAGAGAAGCCTTTATCAAAGGATGCATCTATTAGTACACTAAGCTCCACTTTGATCAGATTCCAGTGGGTATCAGCCAGGCTGCAGTTTTGAAACAGTGGCTACTCTCAGAGCCTACACAGCGTGGGGCATGATGTTCCTCCTGGAATCACTCTAGTTGAGTTATCTGCATTACTGGTGTGTAAGAACTGAGTTTAGTTTCTGTTTTGACTATCTTCTTCTTTTGTTTTTTCAATAAAAAATATTCTACGAACACTTTCTGAGAAGATCAAGAAAGCAGTACTGTAAAATATGCCAATGAGTCAGAAGAAAATTCTAAAGAAAATTGTGAACCACTCTCCTAGTGGATCAGATGGTAAAGAATCTGCCTGCAGTGTAGGAGACCTGGGTTCGCTCCATGGGTCGGGAAGATCCCCTGGAGGAGGGTATGGCAACCCACTCCAGTATTATTGCCTGGAGAAGCGCCAGGGACAGAGGAGTCTGGTGGGCTACAGTCGATGGGGTTGCAAAGAGTCAAACAGGATTTAATGACTAACACTTTCACTTGTTTTCACTTCATTTTTCTCTTAAGTGATGTACTTGGTGTATAGTGGAAGATATTCTAAAGCATAAAAAAAAAAAGAGTTGTCATAGTCTATTGGCAGAAACTTTCTTCTTAATGATCATAGAATAACTATGCATACCACAATGGATGTTGTCTTACATTTTCATTTAGTGTCTTTCAGTCAGTTAAGTTTAGTTGCTCAGTCGTGTCCAACTCTTTGCGAGCCCATGGACTCCAGCACACCAGGCCTCCCTGTCCATCACCAACTCCCAGAGTTTACCCAAACTCATGTCCATTGAGTCAGTGATGCCATCCAACCATCTCATCCTCTGTCATCCCCTTCTCCTCCTGCCCTCAATCTTTCCCAGCATCAGAGTCTTTTCCAATGAGTCAGCTCCTCGCATCAGGTGGCCAAAGTATTGGAGTTTCAGCTTCAACATCAGTCCTTCCAATGAACACTCAGGAATAATCTCCTTTAGGATGGACTAGACTGAAGTGACTTAGCAGCAGCAGTTTGATCTGCTTGCAGTCCAAGGGACTCTCAAGAGTCTTCTAAACACCACAGTTCAAGAGCATCAGTTCTTTAGTGCTCAGCTTTCTTTATAGTCCAACTCTCATATCCACACATGACTACTGGAAAAATCATAGCCTTGACTAGACAGAATTTTGTTGGCAGAGTAATGTCTCTGCTTTTTAATATGCTCTCTAGGTTGGTCATAGATTTTCTTCCAAGGAGTAAGCCTCTTTTAATTTCATGGCTGCAGTCACCATCTGCAGTGATTTTGGAGCCAAAAAAAATTAAGTCTCTCACTGTTTCTCCATCTATTTGCCATGAAGTGATGGGACCGGATGTCATGATCTTAGTTTTCTGAATGTTGAGCTTTAAGCCAACTTTTTCACTCTCCTTTTTCACGTTCATCAAGAGGGTGTTTAGTTCTTTTCACTTTCTGCCATGGTGGTATCATCTCTATATTTGAGGTTATTGATATTTCCCTTGGCAATCTTGATTTCAGCTTGTGCTTCATCCAAGCAAGTGTTTCTCATGATGTACTCTGCATATAAGTTAAATAAGCAGGGTGACAATATACTGCCTTGATGGACTCCTTTTCCTATTTGGAACCAGTCTATTGTTCCATGTCCAGTTCTAACTGTTGCTTTTCTGGTATTCCCATCTCTTTCAGAATTTTCCACAGTTTATTGTGATCCACACAGTCAAAGGCTTTGGCATAGTCAATAAAGCAGAAATAGATGTTTTTCTGGAACTCTCTTGCTTTTTCCATGATCCAACAGATGTTGGCAATTTGATCTCTGGTTCCTCTGCCTTTTCTGAAACCAGCTTGAATGTTTGGAAGTTCACGGTTCACATATTGCTGAAGCCTGGCTTGGAGAATTTTGAGCATTACTTTACAAGCATGTGATATGAGTGTAGCTGTGTAGCAGTTTGATCATTCTTTGACATTGCCTTTCTTTGGGATTGGAATGAAATCTGATCTTTACCAGTCCTGTGGCCACTGCTGAATTTTCCAAATTTGCTGGCATATTGAGTAAGCACATTCACAGCATCATCTTTTAGGATTTAAAGTAGATCAACTGCTTTACAAGTGTTGCTGGGAAAACTGGTCAACCACTTATAAAAGAATGAAACCAGAACACTTTCTAACACCATACACAAAAATAAACTAAAAATGGATTAAAGATCTAAATGTATAGAGGAAAACATAGGCAAAACACTCTCTGACATAAATCACAGCAAGATCCTCTATGACCCACCTCCCAGAGTAATGGAAATAAAAGCAAAAATAAACAAGTGGGATTTAATTAAAATTAAAATATTTTTCACAACTAAGGAAACTATAAGCAAAGTGAAAAGACAGCCTTCAGAATGGGAGAAAATAACAGCAAGCAAAGCAACTGACAAAGAATCTCAAAAATATACAAGCAACTCCTGCAGCTCAATTCCAGAAAAATATACGACCTAATCAAAAAATGGGCCAAAGAACTAAACAGACATTTCTCCAAAGAAGAGATACTGATGCCTAACAAACACATAAAAAGATGCTCAACATCACTCTTTATCAGAGAAATGCAAATCAAAACCACAATGAGGTACCATCTCACCCTGGTCAGAATGGCTGCTATCCAAAAATCTACAAACAATAAATGCTGGAGAGGGTGTGGAGAAAAGAGAACCCTCTTACATTGGTGGGAATGCAAACTAGTACAGCCACTATGGAGAACAGTGTGGAGATTCCTTAACAAACTGGAAACAGAACTGCCTTATGATCTAGCAATCCCACTGCTGGGCATACACCCCAAGGAAACCAGAACTGAAAGAGACACATGTACCCCAATGTTCATTGCAGTACTGTTTATCATAGCCAGGACATGGAAACAACCTAGATGTCCATCAGCAGATGAATGGATAAGAAAGCTGTGGCACATATACACAATGGATTACTCAGCCATAAAAAGAATACATTTGAATCAGGTGGATGAAACTGGAGCCAATTATACAGAGTGAAGTAAGTCAGAAAGAAAAACACCAATACAGTATACTAACACATATATATGGAATTTAGAAAGATGGTAACAATAACCCTATATGTGAGACAGCAAAAGAGACACAGATGTATAGAACAGTCTTTTGGACTCTGTGGGAGAGGGCGAGGGTGGGATGATCTGAGAGAATAGCATTGAAACATGTATATTATCATATGTGAAATAGATTGCCAGTCCAGGTTTGATGCATGAGACAGGGTGCTCAGGGCTGGTGCACTGGGATGACCCAGAGGCATGGGATGGGCAGGGAGGTGGGAGGGGGCTTCCCATGGCTGATTCATGTCAATGTATGGCAAAACCCACTATAATATTGTAAAGTATTTAGCCTCCAACTAAAATAAATAAATTTTAAAAAGAAAAATAAAGAAAGGAAAAAATAAATAAAGTAGCTCAACTGGAATTCCATCACCTCCATTAAAATCAAGATTTACTAGAAGTTTACACTTCTGTTTTCATTTCCATCTTGATCAATGTGTCTTTAAAAAGGATTTTGAAATCTCTAAGTTATACTGGCATTTTGCTTTCCAGTTTTCATTTTAATTTCTATCTTTATCCATGGAGACCAGAGAATGGTCTCTATATTATTTATATGCTTAAATAATTGACTGAGGTTTTTTAGTAGCTCTCAAAATGGTTGGTATTGCCTATGTATCATGGTCATTTGAAAAGAAGGTAGTTTTACTTCTTTTGAGGGAACAGAACACTTATACACCTGGTAGAATTTAATTTAAATTGGCCTATAAATGAAATAAAAGTCTGTAATCATAGTCAGAGTTGAAAAATTAAAGAAGCAATATGATTTGAAGGAGAGTATCTTTAGTTATTGAAGATGAACACTTAAACCAGGAGTCTAAAGGCTAGATTTGAGATTGGAATCAGAAAAAATTGTGTCTAAAGCAGAATGAAGCCTTAGGCCCAGCCTATCCATTCTCTTCTTTCTGTGTTTGCCTGATTTCAGCATTTTTAGTATTTCTGTCTTAAATGTTTGTCATTTCTGAGAGTTTTGTGAATTATCTCTAGAATTATTAATCTAAAAACTTTCTTTAAATCTATTTTATATTAATTCACTCTATATACCATTGTTTTAAGTAACACTATCCATGAACTAATGGAATGATACAATGTATGGCATTAAATATGACGATTTAAAAAGTTTGTCTACATATGTTCTAGAATAATTTCACTTATTCTTTGCACATAAGACTTTAATAAACACTTAGTCTTGCACTGCTGGTGGAGCTGGTATTGCCCTTAAGCTGACTGCAGGAGGTAAGTCATGGAGGTGATGGTTTGGCAGCCATGGGGCTTAAATTAGGAGGCACATGAACAAGTAGATGACAGGTCGGAAACCTAACACTTACTGAATTAAGAGTCCAAGATGATTTGGAAGTTTTAGGAAAGTTTGGGACAACATCACTTATTTTGTCTTGAATTAAAGTCAATACTTTGTACATTACAGGTTAGATTTTCAAGAACCTAAGAAGGAAAACATTTCTCCTTGTAGTTTCTTATACCCTCTAAACAATCCATCTATTGAAAGTGAATAATGTCTAATACCTTGCTTTATCTTTTCTTTCCTTTTTTTTTTTTTCCTACAGCTTACTTCTTAGTAGATATTTAGGCATACATTGGAGAAGGCAATGGCACCCCACTCTAGTACTCTTGCCTGGAAAATCCCATGGACGGAGGAGCCTGGTAGGCTGCAGTCCATGGGGTCACACAGAGTCAGACACGACTGAAGTGACTTAGCAGCAGCAGCAGCAGGCATACATTAAGTTTTCTGTGATACACATGATTTGTCATTTCCAAAAAGGATTACAGTTGAAGAGTTCCCAGATTTATTGTTCTGCGTTTTCTTCCTTTTGTGCATGAAGCTAGCATTCATTTACCAGACTTCTAGAAGTGACCACATTACTGAATTCTGGCTAAAGACATATGCACATATGTGATGTATGACACTTTCAGAAAGGCTCATGAGAATCTCCTCCATGAGATCTTCCAGTGAAGATTACCTGTAGAATGGTCTTAACAATTCACCTTTTGAAGATGGTGGAGCCACAAGACAGAAGAAGCTGGAATCCCTGAGCTGCCACTTGGAGGAAAGCTGTTTATTTGGGTAAACTTTTTATCCATAAACAGGCAAGAAAATGAACTTCTATTGACATTTTTTAGTTTATCTCTTACAAGAACTGGCCTACTGGTGTTAAGTTTTAGATGTCCTCTGATTGACTGGAAATAATCTAAAATCCTTGAAAAATTGTGAATATCAAAGTAGAAACATTAGACTGGGCTTACACACTGACTAAAACCAAAGTTCTAAAAATTTCTTAATGCACTCAGAATTATTTGAAATTCCGCTGAAAGTTATTTCTGAAAATATATGTCAGAGATATACTAGTCTCTGACTAGTAATTAACAAAACTTAAAAATTCTTATAAGTTATTTAATTTTTATTATTCATTGTATTGTATTGTTACTTTCTTCAATAATACATTTTCTCTAGCTCTTGAATAATAACAATTGTGCTATGAGGATAATTATCTTACATTAATATGCTAATTTCTTCAGAGATTATACTCAATTGAAACACTTCAGGTTTTATCCACTGAAGATTTAATTAGGTTAATTAAAATATCATTGTATTTTATTTTTACTTTAAGACTGTACTATTATCATTTAATGATTTTGATAATAGCAATAGAATTTATTATTTATTGAGCATACATTAAAAAATTAATCAGCTACGTACCTACTGTGTTTTTTCCTATTTTTTCTTTAGGTTAATAAATTCTACACCATAACTAATGTCAACTTATTCTAGTCATAACCTGCATCACACACAAGCAAAACCACTTTAGCCAGAAGGTGTTAACTTGTTCCTTATATGTGCTTTGCTGGTTGTTACCTTGGGACTTGAAGCAGTTGGCCACATCTGGAAAACCCTTAACTCTGAGAAGGAAAGTCAAATGTCAATTCATAAAGAATGCGTAGACTTCAAGACCCTTAATGATATGAGGTCATGCAATTTTATATATATTTGTATGTGTGTGTGTGTATATTATACATAAATATATACACACACTCATACACACACGTACATATACATATATGAGCAAGAAAGTCAAAGAGGAAAGAAAGAAAAAGAAAAGAGGAAGAGCCAGAAAGTAAGACAGCAAAATGAAAGGATTTAAATATGGCAGATGCTTCAACACACCATCCTTTTCATTAGATAAGTGACCAAAAGTAATTGAACAAGAGAGAGGGAGGTGACTCTACTTGCTCATGTCAACTTCCAGGACCTCACAGAATGTGTCTTTCAGTTTTGAGTATGCTTCTAGTCTTTAATCCTTTTTTCCCTAACTCTTGCTTCCCTAACTCTGTCACTGAAGGTCAAGCCAATGACTTCACCTTGTATTCAACCAAAGAAAGAGTAGCTAGCTTTATCTAGCATTGGGATGATACAAACCACAATTAATTAATTCAGAGGTGATCTCTGTGTCTGCAATGTTGCACCTTCTTAAATTATTACCTTGAACACTGACTTGAGAATATTACTATTTTGCCTATTGCGGGTGCTCAGTAAATTGTAGAATAACTTACTGAGTCAATAAATAAATGCTACTACTTATTAACATTTGTTTCTGCTCCTAGAAGGCTATATATTTTGGCATTTCTTCCTTCTCCAACTTAAACAGATCTGTATCAGAGATCGTGAGAGATCAACTGATTTAAGGCTATTTCATATAAAATCTATTTATGAGATAGAAACACAAGACACATGAAAATCCAGTGCTCTGCTTTGCTGCTTATGGACAGCTTCCCCACTAAGCCAGAACACAATGTCTTATATTTTCTGAGAATACAGAAAAACACACTTAAAGCTACAGTGCCATCTGAGCATTACACAAACACAAGATGAGTTGGCAATGTGTCCAAAAGAAATAAAACTACCTCAGATAAAAGTTAACACATTAAATTGATTTCATCCCCAAAGAATATATTAAGAATATCATTTGCTTCCTTCCCATGCGTTACTCTCATTCAGATTCCTTTGTGCCACATTAAATATTGATTTAAGCTTATTTATTCATATTGTATTTGTAAATTGCTTGCTATACAGCCTATTAATTTCTTTTGTGATTTAATTACATATATTCACTCATGTATTTATCATTCCATGGTTGTTTTTAATCATATATTCCACATTCAAAATTCCAGATGCAGTAACCTACTAGAATTAACTACACTGAACAACCCTGTTTTTCATTGCTGAAAACCCTTGAAACATATTGAGTGCAAACTATTGATACTTCCTATATTCTCAAACTCCATGGATAAATCAATGCATGTTGAATACAATGACATTCTATTATTATTATCTATAAACTGCTTTTCGGTCTAGAGATAAAAATTTAATTTAACTAAATGTTTCCATCTATCGTGACTCATGTAGCAGAACAAGAATATATAGCACAGTAAAATTACTTTTGAAAAATAATTTTTTTAGTTAACTGGGACACCATCCAATAAAACCATAGTTTTTGATACAGGAACACTTAGATAAGTTGAGAGCCATTACATTTTACCATAAGAACTATCAAACTGACCTCAACTATTATACTACTAAATATATCACTCCCAATTACAATAACAAGAGCCCTAATCTATGCAATAATAATATTTTTTTATTGATGTGGTAAAGTGGCAATATCTTTTTATCATGGAATTTTATCTAGATAACTTAAAAACTGCAAGAGTTTTCAATAATTAGATCATAATGTTTGAAAAGAAAAGGTAATGAATCTTTATTGAGGCTTGATCTTGAGCCAGGAACTCTTTTAGGCCTTATTTATCTCACTTAACATCCACAGTACTGCCTTTAAGTATTATTCCCTATGTTGCAAGTAAAGACACTGCAGTTCAGAAAATTTAAACACTAGATCCAAGGTTATACAATTTACAGGCAAGAAAAACTACATTTAACTCTAGATGTCTTATTCCAAAACCAGCCTCTATTGAATAAGGAAGTTTTGTTCAAGATATTTTTTAAAGTCATTCTCTATGAAATGAAGAATTATTTCTTGATAGGAATGTTTAATATTAGCTAGAGCTTATTTTTTTAAAGATAAACTAATAAGTGTTACTGAATAAAAATGACATTTAGCCTAGCTTGACATCGAATAGGCACTCTCCTCTGGGTAATTATGTAAAATGCCTCATGTAAAATATAAACAAATGTTTAAAAAGTGCTCATTCTCAGCATTTCCACAAACTCATCATCTCACAATTGCCAAGTATACATTTAAAAAACATTATTCTATAAAGGATGGTAAACTCCCAACATGCTTTTCCTTTCCTCTAGAAAATCAGCTCAGCCACTGTGTCAGCAAGGGGCCATTTATACACTGTCAGGAGGGGCCATTCAAGATGTGGTACACAGAAATTCGATTTCCTTTCCTGAGTATGGAAGGAGAGAGAAAAGGAAACCTGGTAACATTTATGCTTTTCTAAGGACATGTCACCCATTTCAGGAGTAAATGACCAAGTTCAATGAGTATGCTGGGAGTTTATCCATGAGAACTGACACTCAACTGGAGCGCAATTTAGAAACCACAGTACATGTTCCAGAGAAGGCAATGGCACCCCACGCCAGTACTCTTGCCTGGAAAATCCCATGGACAGAGGAGCCTGGTGGGCTACAGTCCACGGGGTCGCTAAGAGTCAGACACGTCTGAGCGACTTCACTTTCACTTTTCACTTTCATGCATTGGAGAAGGAAATGGCAACCCACTCCAGTGTTCTTGCCTGGAGAATCCCAGGGACAGGGGAGCCTGGCGGGCTGCCATCTATGGGGTCGGACACGACTGAAGTGACTTAGCAGCAGCAGCAGCACATGTTCAATTTATCTTACTTTCTGCACTGTCACCCTGCATGATGACATTAAGTACATACCTGCCGAGACAATAATACCTGTTTGTGAAATGTTTAAGTGAAACATTATTATATTTCTTAACAAACAGAAATAAGCACCTTGGTAAAATGGCATAATACGAGGCTTGCAGGAGGTTTATTCTGTGATTTGACAACCTGAATCGACAACTTGACTAATTCACAGTTCTAAATTTGAAATACCTCTCTTGTTAGAAAAATTCCATGACCCCTCTCCTGAGAAACCTGGAAGAGACTTCAAACATTTCTTTGGCTGTACATCATTTATCCATAACAAAATGTACTGAACTCTGCACAATAAAATACAAAATATTTTTGAGAGGAAAGGAGATAGGAATGAAACGTATAAGAGCTTGGGCCTGGTCATGTATATCTACAATCAAATTCTGGCTTTGCCAAACACAAACTATAAGAACTTAAGAACATTTTCAAAGTCTCAGCTCTTAAATCTGTAAAACAGTAATAATAAATAACAAATATAAATATTTGTTTAAGGATTTAACTGGTAAAATAATAGAATGCACTCAAATCTAGCTTTTCATAGGACACTCACAAGAAATGCTTCAATAAATGTTGACTCTCATTATTATTTGTATTGGTTGGTTCAGACTCTCATCATCTCTCGGAGAGCTGCCTCCTTCAGTTCAGTCTGTCCATCTTAAATGCTTGGCCAGGCTTTCATAATCATATCATTCTCCTGTTTATTCACCTCTTAAAATTGCCCACCATTTACAAATAGTGTTTTTTAAACTTCAGGTCCTGATCCATTAATGAATCATGAAATCATTTTAATGATGAGTCAGGATGAGAATTTTAAAAAAAAGAGTGGAATTAGAATGTAATGGGATAGACCAGATACTATCAGAGCACATTACACAAAGTAAGGACAATTTTTGAAAAGTTTTAAACGGTAAAGCGTCTGTCTACAATGCGGGAGACCCGGGTTTGATCCCTGGGTTGGGAAGACCCCCTGGAGAAGGAAATGGCAATCCACTCCAGTACTCTTGCCTGGCAAATCCCATGGACAGAGGAGCCTGGTAGGCTACAGTCCATGGGACTGCAAAGAGTCGGACACGACTGAGCGACTTGACTTCACTTGAAAAATTTTATTACAGTTAGTGTATATATGTGTGTATGTCTGTCTATTTGTGACTTTATGTGCATACATAGGCTAGATCATAGTGAAATATATTCCCTGGTGGCTCAGTTGGTAAATAATCCACCTGCAGTGTGGGAGACCTGGGTACGAACCCTGCGTTGGGACGATCCCCTGGAGAAGGGAACAGCTACTCACTCCAGTATGCTGGCCTGGAGAATTCCATGCACCGTATAGTCCGAGGGGTCACAAAGAGTCAGACACGATTGCAAGACTTTCACTTTCTTGTCCTATTTGATGATAATCAAAAACGTTTAAGAAGCACTGGATAATATGACTCAAACTTTGGAGCTCTACTGCCCACGTGGTGACTAGCCTTGCTCACTCTCCACAGTCACTCTATGTTTATGACCCAGTGACCAGAAAGTAAATACCACGTATTTCGCCTCTTTTACACTTCTGAAGTGGAATGAGTACTTTAATAAGATGGGAACTTGAGTATGTAAGATGTAGGATTATATAAGTTGGTGATTTTTTACATTTATTTATTTTAAAATATATTGGAGTACAGTTGATGTACAATGCTGCGTTAGTTTCAGGTGTTTAGTAGGTTACCAGAGGGGAAAGTTGGTGATTTTAGTAACTAAATTTACTGGTTCACTAATGGAAATTTACATGATTTAGACTATAAATGGTAAGAGTATCATATCATTGCCTTTCCCACTCCAATTGTACAGAAAAATAAATATAATTTACTCATTGCTGAATATATTATACACCAAGAATAGCACAAAAAATAGTAGTCTGAAATTTTCTGTTGCCTGGAATTGTTGTATAAATATTAGAATAATAATTTTCCATTTATTTGATAAAAATATTTCTCTACAGAGATGAATTTTCAAAGAAAACATTTCCAACACAAATCCATGTATCCATCTTATAAATAAACAATGAATACACGATACAAAGAATGCAAACAGGACACCTGGTATATAATGCCCCTGAGATACTGAGAAGTCTACAATTTACATTTAGACAGCCACTCAAACATGATGACAATGGTCTTTGGGGGAGGATGAGAAGAGAAAGGATCAAACACTTTAAAATTAATGTGTGCATCCTTCCCCAGATAACAGTATTCTTAGTTTCTTATTGGCCTTTCTCCATAATTTCAGAGAAATCAGAGTAATGTTGAGGACTATTTACAACACTAGAAATTTCCCTAAGTAAGGCCCTTAACTAAAAATCTATAACTTCCCCAGTTCTAAGTAGGAAAAGAAAACCCACCTGTGAAATCAGACTTATGTACATGTCAGTGGTATTTTCTTTACACCTTTGAAGACCTTTCCCTTTGAAGAAAAACTGCCCTCAGAACAGCCTAAAGTGAATTTGTAATGCACACCCATCATTTTTAAAAACTGAATTCACAAATCAAACACTGAACAATTTATAAGTATGCTCATTAAAGGCTGTACAGCAGCAAGAATGGCCAACAATTTCAGAATGTAATAAACCTGCAGTGTGAAAAGTCTGCGTTCAAATGCCAACTCAACTATTTTCTAGCTTTGTGACTTTGGAAAATTTTACTTAGTCTTTCTGTGCCTCAGTATCCTCATGGGTAAAATAAGGTAAAATATCGACTTTATACAGTAGAAGAGATGCTTAAATAAGGCAATATATATATAATGGTTATGCTGGGACCTGACCTATAATAAGCACTCAATAACTGGTAGCTATTAAGGTGAGAATAGTCATAATCATAGGAACTAGTATGCAGTGCAATGCCAGGGATATATCCTTGGCCTTTCATAAAATAAATTATATCAAGGAAACCATTTTAACATTAGCATTTAAAATTATGGTGTACTATTTTAATGCAGTTCTAATATGAACTTACATATAAAAGATAAATGTTCATGGCTAAAAACTGAACAAAGTCCATCATAAAAATGGTTTTCGTTTTACCTGTTTCTTCTGAGTTCCAAACAGAGAAGCAATGAGGAAGGAAGAGAATGAGTGAACAATTTGAGTTTACGGGCTTTAGAGAGACAGACATTGTGCTGGCACGACTCTGAAGAACTCCTTAAGTATTTCGTCGTAAGATGATCTTTGTGGTGTTAAATTTCTATCCTTTTCCTTCCCTGGAGCATTAACAAACACAAAATATTTCTCAGTCATCCGCCTATCACCAGAATATCCATGATGCCTGGCTGATAGCTGGCCAGTTGTTAGACTTACAATGAATGATAATGATATATGACTTATACAAATAAATAAATATGGCTTTACCACTGAGCAATCTACCTAGCCCATGGTTAGTAGACAGCTGGAGAATAAATCATTACTTTCACTTTTTTATCTTCTCTTCCCTTATCACTTAGACTTCAGGGAGAGTAAATTTAAATGAGTGTACTTTTCCTTCTGGGCTTCCCAGGTAGCTCAGTAGTAAAGAATCTGTCTGCCAATGCAGGAACTGCAGGAGACTCAGGTTCAACCCCTAGATCTGGAAGGTCCTCTGGAGAAGGAAAGGTAAGCCATCGCAGTATTATTACCAGGATACACTCATGGACAGAGGAGTCTGGCAGGCTACAGTCCATGGGATTGCAAAGAGTCGGACACAACCGAGCATGCATGAACTACTTTTTCTTCTAGAGTGTTTAGATGTTAGGCCTAAAAAGTTTGCTTTCCTTTAAAAATAAAATAAATTTTAAAAGACATAATAGGCTTTTATTTTATTTTTCTAAATCCACTGGGGACAGCTCACGTCAACCTGAATTATACCATGCAGTTACCCCAAATTATTCTAGTCATGAAGAACTCACATGCCATAATGGAAACTTAAAATCCAAACCATTATACGTACATGAAGAGATTTTCATAAAATGACAGGGCAGAATGTGTTGAAGTGACAATTTATATAATTTAGACAGCAAATTACCTGAATTAACAATAAACATCATTTATCAAGCACCTACCATTATTACTGATCCACAAAATGAGCGATTATCTGACCTTCTGCTCAATTTAGAAAATACAAGGCTCAGGCTCAGACACTGTGCCTTGTTCCAAACCACACGACTACTGAAGGGAGAATCCTAGATTCAGTAATAGGACTGTCAGCATTCAAAGCTTGATTTCTTTCCGTTACACTTCACTGCAGGGATAATGAGTTGGAAGGGATAAAATAAAAACTTTTAAAAAAGGAAAGAATGCTAGTGATGAGACAGAGAGGCAGGATTTGAAGGAGAGATAAAATAATGTGAGCGGTCTGAACTTTTGTAGCAGAGCAAGATGCATTACTTTTTCCAAGCAAGCCTGACCATTTCCTATGATTGACTGAGTCTCATTTTATTTCATTTTTAAGGAGAAAACAAATGGGCATGGAGAAGGAAAGTAGCTCAAAGGTAGAAGCAGCTAGTGTCTAAAAAAAAACAAACAAAACTTAACATAGTGATTCCTTACATTTAGCAAGGACTTGGCAAATATAGGTGCTTCATAAATATTTGTGGAATACACAAAAGTAATAGCAAAAGTGCACTGATTGCTTACCATGTACCAGGTGATAGGGACAGAATAGGAAAGTTATACAGGTGGTTGCAGAAGTCCTGGTAGGGGATTATAGAGAGGGAAACCCAGGAAACTTTGGGAGACCACTGCAAGTTAATGATGGCTCATATCATCCTGAAATGAAGCAGGTGTGCTTAACAATAAAGCCATAAATAAAAGCATGAGATAAGCCTCAGGTTATTAAGTGAAAGAGAAAAATGCTACTACCCTTCTATTGATTTGAATAAGAGCTATGATAGTCCTAGTTTGACCTCATATGGTCAGATACCATCCTGCTCCATCCATACAAAGGAGGAGCTCGTCATGTAAGTCTGACACCTATTGAAGAATGAAGAAGAGGACAGTCTTTTCCTCCTCCCACACATTCCTCTGATTATAAAAAAGTAGCCCACTTAATCCTTGGGGCAGAGCCCTCTCACCTGCCAGCTTTCATCTCTCACAAGCTTCCTATATTAGTAAATTACTTCTTGCCTATCACTTTGCCTCTTGTTGAATTCTTTCTCTGCTGAGACACAGAATCTGAGCCTCAGCAAGTCCAGCCACCAGGTGAATAATTCTAATTTAAAACTGTGGGTTCAAGTCCCAGTGTGGTTTCAGGCTGAGTTTGAGTTCCAGCGCACGGGTTCAAGTCCCACTCACAGGTACACAGTTTCACAGTCACTGGGCAAGTCATCTCCTCATATTAACTGACATGTCTCACAACAAGGCTGCAGCGTGGTTGCTCTTCTCATCTACATCCCTTGTGAGGGATGAGGAAACCGATGCGTGGAGAGAGTATGGTATGTGCTCACCTCCAAGTCAGAGGAGAACCTTGCCTCACCCAGGAACAGATCTTACCCACTGGGCTTCTTGAATGAATGGAATAATCAGGGTTTTCTTAGCTGATTTCAATTACATATGAAACTAATTTTCACTTTAAAAGTTGATTATCAGGACAGAAACTGCCCTAATAACATAAATAATACTTATGCTACTGAAATGAAGTATACATAACTGAAATGAATTGTACTCTTTTTCACTGTATTATAAGAATGGGAACCAATGATCCCAATAGATCTGAAGCTTCCTCTTTGCTCTTTACAAATCATGCTAGTTAGGCTGTGAGGAAAAATGGAAAATGCACTTGAAAACTCATCAGTACCCATATATTACAGGAAGCCTCTTCCATAAAAACAACTGTGCTTGAACACATAATAAAAGTGTGTAAAGTCCTTTATCCCAAAATAATAAAAGGAACTTTCAAGAAGCTTAATTTACTGACTGTTATTTTTATGAAATGAGGGTGCTGGAGGGAGAGCAAAACTTTGGAACAATGGAATAGAAACACATAAGAAAGAAATATGACGAATGAACGTCACTTTGAAATACTGCAATGGACCATGATTTTGATTTAATCAAACGATTACCAGTGAATACTTAATGGTAAATTTAACATTTATCCTTAAAGAGCGTCTTCAGCTTTTTGGTGAAGCAGAGAAACTGCTTCTTAAATTCATGGATAACAAAAGCATTGATGAAAGATAATGCACATTTGTGACACTGTACTAGTGTTCATTCACATTTTGTCATTCACTCACATTTTGTCACTTCTCTGCAGTGAGGTGAGTGTAAATGTCTCCCTTGCGTAAAAGATGGGACTAAGATGGGGAAGGTAAGAACTTGACCTGTTCTATCAGCATTCTGTCGTACTTATTTCTAGTGAAACCCAGCAGGACCCTATGAGGCCCTCCTGGGCACAAAAGCCTCTGTGTAGCATTACTGGTTTGTAGCAAATAAGCTTCATTCAGCCTCATTGACTTTCCCTGGGAAATTCAAATTCAAAGAGTAGATTCAAGTAGTTGTTAACCAGGATAGGGAGCCAACACACAAAGAGAGGCGCAGTTAAGAAACAGTAGTGAAGCCTTTGGACAGGGTACTGGTTCCTCCTGAAGAAATATATACAACAATGTCTTCGAGTTCTGCAGGAACTAAGGTTCCCACCTCAGCAGGTGCAGAATGGTAACCCTAGGCTGAACACAGGATTCCTGGAGCGCCTCCCTGTTACCTCAGTTCAGTTCAGTTCATCATTCAGTCGTGTCCAACTCTTTGTTTCCCTACGGACTGCAGCACGACAGGCCTTCCTGTCCATCACCAACTCCAGGAGCTTACTCAAACTCATGTCAATCGTGTTGGTGAGGCCTTCCAACCATCTCGTCGACTGTTGTCCCCTTTTCCTCCCACCTTCAATCTTTCCCATCATCAGGGTCCTTTACAGTGAGTCAGTTCTTCATATCAGGTGGCCAAATGCAGAACTTCAGCTTCAGCATCATTCCTTCCAGTGAATATTCAGGACTGATTTCCTTTAGGATGGACTGGTTTGATATCGTTGCAGTCCAAGGGACTCTCAAGAGTGTTCTCCAACACCACAGAGTTCAAAAGCATCAATTCTTCAGCACTCAGCTTTCTTTATAGTCCAACTCTCACATCCATACATGACCACTGGAAAAACCATAGCTTTGACTAGATGGACCTTTGTTGGCAAACTACTGTCTCTGCTTTTTAATATGCTGTTTAGGTTGGTCATAGGTTTTCTTCCAAGGAGCAAGCATCTTTTCATTTCATGGCTGCAGTCACCATTTGCAGTGCCAGCCAGTCAAGAAAGTCACATACCCTGCAGCTCTCACTCCAAATTTTGCCTGTGGAAACATCTCCCTCAAAACCATCTGGGAGTTTGCTGGTTTTGAGCATGACCCATTCTCCTGACTTGGCCTTGCAATCAACCTTTCGCTGCTCCAAACTCCAACATTTTGGTTTGTTTGGGTACATCAAATTTCAAACTTTCATTCAGTAATAGTTAAACAAATTTTCAATTGTTAATATTTAAACATTCATTTGTATAAAGTCTTTATTCTTTTTAGATTATGTGTACCATGAGAAGAGGAATAGTCGCTTTCATTTATCTCTATACATCCGGTGTCTGACTCATTAGAGGTGTTAACTCAAGTTAATGTTCCCAAGGCATAGTGAGGCCAAATGAACTGAACCACAGGAGTCTGAAGCAGAGAAAGGTTATTGCAAGGTCATACAAAGAGATGAGGTGGCTCCTGCCCTCAAAACCCTCGTGTTCCCCAAAGCATTTTTGCAAAACGTTTTTAAAGGGCTGGTTGGGTGGGGGTGGAGGTTGCAGGGCCTCTGACCAGCTTTTGCTCCATTCTCTAATTAGCTGATGGTGAGGCATCAGGGTGGTATCACAGGGGTTATCAGTCCATAGGCTCCAGTCACATCTGCAAAACAGCTCAGGACATTTGCATCAAATAATATTACTAATATCCATATAGGTATTTCAGAGAGGAGCTAAAGCAGAGGATATGGGGGAAGGCCTGTCCTGGGAGACCCTGTAGGGTCCTGCTTGGTTACACAGGTGCTCAGAACATAAATGTTGAATAAATAAATGAAGAAAGGAGGGAAAACAGATGTTCCAAAATGTATCATATATGCATAAATCATTCTAGACTCTTACATCTCCTGGTGTCTGGCTTTGAGTGAGTATGTGAGTAAGAAGGTGATAAGAGTTAGAAACAGCATTGAGATCATGGAACTGATAGGGAGAGATGAAAAAAAAAATGTCTAAAGAAGGAACTAATTAAATGGCCTCTAAAAAGAAAACCTTCAAGATATGAGATCTCACCTTTGATACTAATCAACTTATTGGCAATGCTTAACAGAAGAACAGAGAGAAGCCTCAAAAAATCTGATACTATGGAGCTTTCTAAAGCATTAGCCACTTTGGTAACATTTCTTTAGGACTGAAGAGAAAATACACCTATCTTTAAAGTCACCATATAAAAATGTGATTCTCCTGATTTTAAAATAATCCTTGGATTCTTCCTTAACATAGAAAACAAGCAACCATCATTTACTCAAGCTATTTGTTAATTAGTATAAGCTATTAAGTCTCAGTATCATTATTTTCAAGCAGCAGTTCCCAAGAGATATGTTTAGCATCATTGTTTACAACAAAAAGCAAAAGTTGCAGACTTATTCTCACTAATCAGGAGTCATATATTATTTACTCATCAACAGATTTATCCTTGGGCTCAACTTGAAACTTTCACTGTGATACTGTGATTTACAGGAAGAAGTATATAGTTGGTCTTTGTCCCCTTTTCCCCATAGGCCAGAACTCCTAAAACCCTCCGAATTCCACAAATGATGAGAGTAATCAAGGTGTCTTTTGTTATGTTAACGAGGTTATCTGGGGACTGCACCTAAGATTGAGGGCTGGTTGCCAGAAGGACAAATCACATGATTAGAGGACTGACAATTTCACATTCAGTCCTCAACTTTAAAGGGAGAGAGGATAGAAGCTGATTTAATCACTAATGCCCACAGATTTAATCTATCATGAATATGTAATGAAGTCTTCACAAAAGCCCAAAAGGACAAGGTTCAAAGAGCTTCTGGGTTGGTGAACACATGAAGGTTGGGGCCTAGTGGTGCTCTGGAGAAGCACAGGGGCCCCATGACCCTTTTCACATACTTTGCCTTGTGGTTGCTGTTCAGACCCTGAGTTATGTCCGACTCTTTCCAACCCACGGACTGCAGTACAGCAGGCTCCTCTCTCCTCCACTATCTCCCAGAGTTTGCTCAGATTCACGTCCACTGAGTCAGTGATACCGTCTAACCATCTCATCCTCCACCACCCCTTCTCTTTTTGCCTTCAGTCTTTCCCAGGATCAGGGCCTTTTCCAAAAAGTCGGCTCTTACATATCAGGTGCCTTCTTCCCTGGTGGCTCAGATGGTAAAGGGTTTGCCTGCAGTGCAGGAGATGCAGGTTGATCCCTGGGTGGGGAAGATCCCCTAGAGAAGGAAAGGGCAACCCAGTCCAGTATTCTTGCCTGGAGAATTCCATGGACAGAGGAACCTGGTGGGTTACAGTCCATGGATGGCAAAGAGTCGGACATTACTGAGTGACTTTCACTTTCACTATGTATCAGGTGGTCATTGGTTCAGTCAACTGAGTTGACTGGTTGAATCAATTCAGGGCTGATTCCCTTCAGGATTGACTAGTTTGACCTCCTGGCAGTCCAAGAGACTCTCAAGAGCCTTCTCTAGCACAGTTCAAAAGCATTGGCCTTTTGACTCTCAGCTTTCTGAGAGCTTTGGCACTCAGCCTTTTTTATGGTCCAACTCTCACATCAGTACATGACTATTGGAAAAACCATAGTTTTGCCTATACAGACTTTGTGGGCAAACTAACGTCTTTGCTTTTTGATATGCTGTGTATATTTGTCACAACTTTCTTTCCAAGGACCAAGCATCTTTTACTTTCATGGCTGCAGTCACCGTCCACAGTGATTTTGGAGCCCAAGAAAATAAAGTCTGTCACTGTTTCCATTTTTTCCCCATCTATTTGCCTTGAAGTGATAGGGCCAGATGCCATGATCTTAGGTTTTTTTTTTAACTTTGCCGTATACATCTTTTCTATCTAGCTCTGCTGCTGCTGCTAAGTCACTTCAGTGATGTCCGACTCTGTGCTACTCCATAGATGACAGCCTATCAGGCTCCTCCATCCCTGGGATTCTCCAGTCAAGAACATTGGAGTGGGTTGCTACTTTCTTCTCCAGTCTAGCTCTGAGTTATGTCCTTTTATAATGAACTGGTGATCTAGTAAGTAAAATGTTTCTCTGCCTTCTGTGAGCCGCTTTAAAAAATTTATCAAAACCAAGGAGGGGGTAGGGCTTCATAGGTAGTTTAGTGGTAAAGAATCTGCCTGCAGTGCAGGAAACCTGGGTCAGTCCCTGGGTCAGGAACATCTCCTGGAGAAGGAGTGGGCAACCCACTCCAGTATTCTTGCCTGGGAAATTCCGTGGACAGAAGAGCCTGTCAGGCTACAATCCATAGGATTGCCAGGAGTCAGACAAAACTTAGCATCTGAGCATGCACTAATACTATATCTTAAGGTAGCTGCGGCTGCTGCTGCTAAGTCACTTCAGTTGTGTCCGGCTGTTAGCGACCCCATGGACTGGAGCCTACCAGGCTTCTCCATCCATGGGATTTTCCAGGCAAGAGTACTGGAGTCGGGTGCCATTGCCTTCTCCAATCTCAAGGTAGAACATGTCAGAATTGAGTTAAACTTTAGGACATCCAGCTGGTATCACAGAATTGCACAGATGTGTGGGGATGTTGGAATTGGTGTCAAGACCTTTACCCACCAAGCATTATTTTGTATCTGCATTAAACAACTAAGGCATTTACTCCAATTAAAGCTAGTATAATATGGCTTGTCTTGTTGCTACCTAAACTGTTAAATCTTAGAATAAGCCTGGGATTTACCCACTAAGTACAGAGGACTTTAAACCTTGCACTGTTTGTTATGAGTGACCTTGTAAATTTCACAAAAGCACCTGATTCTCAGTTTTTTCACATTAAACTGGATAATTCCTAACCTGTCTCATGGGGCTATCAGAAGGACCATAAATACAACATAAAACACACTTAAACCATAAAGCGCACTTTTAGAATCAACCAGTTCTCTCTTTTTTAAATCATCCCACCTCATTCCTACATCCAAGTATCAATCTGGGAGCTAGAAAGACACTTTTCCTCCCGTGGGGGCAGTAGACCCAGCTGAGGAACTGTAAAGTCAGACCTTTGCGGAGCAATATCTGCCCTAAAAGTAACAACAACAAAGAACACAACCTTAATAATGGCTAACAGGTAAGAGTGGTTATGGTTCATCAGAGATTTCCAAACTATCACATGTAATCTGTACTAAGACAAACCTATCTTGTTCCAGGTCTAGTACTGACTACTACAGAAATGATCTAGAGCATCATTCTGCTTGACAGGCTCACAGAAACAACGACCTCACTACTTTGAGAAATTGTACAAAAGCCATTATGTACTAGGGTGTGAGGAAATGTTATTAAATAGTAACAACACATGCTTTTCCCAAAGAGTATACATCTAACCCAAGTAAAAGCTCACATGACCAATATTTGAAACCTCTCAGTATGGGGCAACTTGACCTCAGTTAAATTCAGTCAAGTTCAGTCTCTCAGTCATATCCTACTCTTTGCGACCCCATGGACTGCAGCATGCCAGGCCTCCCTGTCCATCACCAACTCCCAGAGCTTACTCAAACTCATGTCCATTGAGTCCATGATGCCATCCAACCATCTCATCCTCTGTCATCCCCTTTCCTCCTACCTTCAATCTTTCCCAGCATCAGGGTCTTTTCAAATGAGTCAGCTTTTCACATCAAGGTGGCCAAAGTATTGGAATTTCAGCTTCAACATCAGTCCTTCCAATGAATATTCAGGACTGATTTCCTTTAGGATGGACTGGTTGGCTCTCCTTGCAGTCCAAGGGACTCTCGAGTGTCTTCTCCAACACCACAGTTCAAAAGCATCAATTCTTGATACACTGAGACGACCCAGAGGGAGGGTATGGGAGGGAAGAGGGAGGGGGGTTCAGGATGGGTAACATGTATATACCTGTGGTGGATTCATGTTGATGTATGGCAAAACCAATACAATATTGTAAAGTAATTAACCTCTAATTAAAATAAATAAATTTATATATTTTTTAAAAAAGCATCAATTCTTCGGCACTCAGCTTTCTTCACAGTCCAACTCTCACATCTATACATGACTACTGGAAAAACAATAGCCTTGACTAGGTGGACCTTTGTTGGCAAAGTCATGGCTCTGCTTTTTAATATGCTGTCTAGGTTGGTCATAGCTTTTCTTCCAAGGAGTAAGCGTCTTTTAATTTCATGGCTGCAATCACAATCTGCAGTGATTTTGGAGCCCCCCAAAATAAAGCCTCTCACTGTTTCCACTGTTTCCCCATCTATTTGCCATGAAGTGATGGGACCAGATGCCATGATCTTCGTTTTCTGAAGCTTTAACTTTTTCACTCTCCTCTTTCACTTTCATCAAGAGGCTCTTTAGTTCTTCACTTTCTGCCATAAGGGTGGTGTCAGCTGCATATCTGAGGTTATTGATATTTCTCCCAGCAATCTTGGTTCCAGTTTATGCTTCATCCAACCCAGCATTTCTCATGATGTACTCTGCATATAAGTTAAATAAACAAGGTGACAATATATAGCCTTGACGTACTCCTTTTCCTATTTGGAAACAGTCTGTTGTTCCATGTCCAGTCTAACTGTTGCTTCCTGACCTGCATACAGATTTCTCAAAAGGCAGATAAGTGGTCTGGTATTCCCATCTCTCAGAATTTTCCAGTTTATTGTGATCCATATAGTCAAAGGCTTTGGCATAGTCAATAAAGCAGAAATAAATGTTTTTCTGCAACTCTCTTGCTTTTTCCATGATCCAGCGGATGTTGGCAATTTGATCTCTGCCTTTTCTAAAACCATCTTGAACATCTGGAAGTTCATGGTTCATGCATTGTTGAAGCCTGGCTTGGAGAATTTTGAGCATTACTTTACTAGTGTGTGAGATGAGTGCAATTGTGTGGTAGTTTGAGCATTCTTTGGCATTTCTTTCTTACTACTTTGTCAGTCAACCACATTCCATTTTTGTGGGTTTGACTTCTAAAATGTCATTATTTGCATTGTCTTGAAATCTAGTTTCCTGTTTTCTCTATTCATTAATCAGTTTTCCCTTTTGAGGTCAAATTACTATTCCTTGTGACGGCTCTTAAATATTTAAAGATAGCTAGTATATCTTAGCTAAGAGGTTTTTTTCCTCATTCAAATGAACAATTATCACCATTATTTCTATTTTCTGATACAAAAAGAATACAAAAGAAAATTCATGTAGATAACTGCCAATCTCTACCAATGAAAAAAAATTACTGATTATCTATTTGGTTGGTCAAAAAGTTTGCTTGGGTTTTTTCCATAAAATGTCACAGAAAAGCTTGAATGAATTTTTTTGGCCAACTCAATATTTAATTTTAAGGAAACTAAGAACCCTCTCTCTACACCACCCTCCTAAAGTCTTACTTATCTACATTGTGTATCTACCATGCTAAGGGTGCAGGTAATTACCATATCAAAGTGAGGCATGGTGAAGCAAATTCTCTAATAACATTTAATTCCCGATAAGTTGTCCCTAATCTTCCTTCCAGAGAAGGCAATGGCAACCCACTCCAGTACTCTTGCCTGGAAAATCTCATGGACGGAGGAGCCTGGTATGCTGTGGTCCATGGGGTCGCGAAGAGTCAGACATGACTGAGTGTCTCTCAGTCATGGCAACTTTCAAATCATAGAGTGAAGAAGAGAATTTCTGAGGCTAATTGGGCATTAGGGCTTTGTCTCCTTTTTCCCTGATATTCCATGATATGTAAAACCCACCCAGGTAAGGCAGAAAAAGAACACTAAATATCTCAAGCCTTATATTAGACAAAGAATTTCAAATCGATTTCAAATATGCAGAATATTTCAAATGTTTATATCTTCACTTACAGAGAGCCGTAAACCTAAATGTAACCACCTACCAAAGCAGCTTTAGTAGAGGTACTCTAGAAAAATAATCTGGTAATGAAAGAAAATTAAAATATATTATGCAATAATTATTATTGAAACTTGCCTAGTTCCTAGGAAATATTGTCAAATATCTAGCCAAAAACGATGTTTTATATTTATGGGAATACTCTTACATTTTGTTTGTACGTTATACTAATAGATACCTATAATATCAAAATTTGGCAATCATAATTTGGAATATTTCTAAACTTTAAATTCATAGTAAGCATAGAAGACTTAATAGAACTAATCATTTTTTCATCCGTGCAGAAGCCATTGAGCATCTCTTTATTCAATTAGAGCCATTGGAGCTAGTGCTATGCTAGCCCTGAGAAGGAGACTGAAAATGGTCTCCAGTAGAATTAATGCACAAATATATAGCTTTCAGGGTGGCAAGGAAAGCTAGGCAAGGGTTCCAGAGAAGGTAATAGTTGATCTGAGTCTTGAAGGACCAAAAAGCACATGAGGCTTAATCGAAACTACACACTAATTGAGGAAACAAGAAACAAGATGTTAATGAAAAGGGATTGAACGAGATAAGCAGACTGTACATATCGTAAGCAAGGCAGGGAAGTAACGAGAAGCTACATGCAAGAAGTAGCCATTTATCTGGATTTTGAACTATCTATGAGACTTTAATCATTGAAAGAAAGAAGGCAATTATGTTCCCTTTCATTCTCTCCCATAATTCCTAATTATTTCATGTCAAGATCTCTTTGACAAGTAGGTAATTACTGATTAAATATCTCTATCCTATTCTAAACTGTGAATTACATGAGGATAGGGGCCAAGGATGTTTTATTCTCCGTTTCATTGTTGCCATTTCTAGAATGTCAGATGATGTTAGCCGCTCAGTAGTGTCTGACTCTTTGAGACCCCATGGACTATAGCCAGCCAGGTTCTTCTGTCCAAGGAAATCTCCAAGCAAGAATGCTGGAGTGGGTAGCCATTCCATTCTCCAGGGGATCTTTCTGACCCAGGGATTGAACCCAGGTCTCCTGTATTGCAGGCAGACTCTACTGTCTGAGTCACCAGTGAAGTACTTGTCAAAGTCTGTGTGTTTAATAAATATTTGTTAAACAGCTGACAAATTGAATTAATAAGTTGATTTCTTAAAATTATAAAAATGTATGATATTTTATAACATATTCATGTTTTAGTGAATTGATAATGCTCCACTGACTAGAAATAAAACTAGGAAGAGCAGCAGGAATTAAGAAAGGATTAATCAGAATGTAGCAACAGATTACTGTTTGCTGATCAGGCAAAATTTAAACTCAATATTATTGAGATTTTCTGAGTATGAAAGTGATAAAAATATATATATATATATATATATTAAGAGTTTGCTCTGCCGTCTATGGGGTTGCACAGAGTCGGACACGACTGAAGCGACGCAGCAGCAGGTTCCATGTGCCAAATGAGTTAAAGGAGAAGTGACTGTAGTCAATCTAGTGGGAAAGGAACAAAACCCTCTTCTAATGTATTTCACTGACGGGTGGAGTGGGAGAAAAGGAATGGCTACCAAGTAAACAGCTGTTTGTCAATAAGAGGGTTCAAACTTGTTTGGTAAGCAGAAATAGCTACAGAACTTGCTGGGCCCATGACAGAATGAAATTGCAGGGAACCGTGTTTAAAAAGCACTTATAATTTCCAGACAGCAACAACAGTGTGTTAAAACAAGTACTAGCCTCTTCTAAGCTTACACAGACTGCACACCCATGAGGCTGGCCCTGTTGACAAACATCCCATATTAAGGAAGGAAGGAAGGAAAGAAAAATAAAAGAAGGAAAGGAAAGAGGGATGGAAGAGAAAAGGTTTCGAGAATTTATGTGACCATATACTCAAGTTGCACTACACAGAAATGCATAAATTCAAAACAACCTTAAATTGCATGGTCTGCCACAGCCTCAAGTTCTACTAATATGTAATCCCAACAGGATATGGCTCTCTTCAATGCATCTAGTGAGGTTATTAGTTTATTGTTTTGTAGAGAAGGGAACAACATAACATCTTTGGACTACTGTATCAGTAAGATTACACTTACAAAGGAAATTGGTCCCTATCCTTATTTCAACAGCAGGTCATAACATCTGAAGCTACATAAAGAGAAAGAGCATTCAATAAAATAATTATCCCACTATCCTATTGAATATTGCTTAGCTCAGAACCCCTGTGGCCAGGTACTGTATCTACTGTAAAACATGCTAAGTTTTGGTTTTTCACTTTAGTTTCAATGGTTTTCCTTAGACAGTGGAGGATATTGATTGATTGACTGGAATTTTAAAAGGGCTAGATAGATATGTTAGGATTGATAATCACTACTGGCAAAAAAGAAATAGAACTTAGGTTTGTCGACTTCTGTTGAACAGAGCTCTCAGTAATTTTGTTTATGATTATCTGCATTCTAGGAATTCCTGACTCTGACTTCATCCCTTGAGTTCCCCTTTTTTATAAGGCACAGAGCTGAATCTTCAATTTTATATTTCATTGAAAAATGTATAAGTATAGCAAAACAAACATGCAAGCACAATTAATAGTTTTCATGTCTGTTTAAAGATCCAGAAAACAGAAACTACTGAAAGAGCTAAAAGTCAGAATTTTTTTTTTCCAGTATTTGGGATGGAGAAGGAAGGTAAGATAATCCATGGCTATGGAGCTTCTAAGGTTCTTTTCAAAGAGACAATCTCATGGTTGCATGAGATGGCAACTGAAATGAGATTAATAGGAAGGAAAAATACTTGAGTTTACTGAAATCTTCATATCATAAGATCCCAGGAGTTCTGAGCAGTCATGCCCAATCCCTTTCCAATACTTTTTAATCCTTCTCTAAAATGTTACACTGCCTATATTCATCTTGCAATTTAAATAATTTTTGCTATTTTTATAAGGTAAAAAAAAAAAGCCCTGATATTCTATATTACTGGGGCAAGGAACAAATGAATGTTTGTATAAACACACTGGAACTATAAATTCAAGAACAGAATTTTTAACTCATGTAGCCATCATTAGGCTGGATGCCCATACTCATTAACTTTACCCTAAAATTGCAGGAATTAAAGACATGATGCATTTATTACCTACCAAAGGGCAAAGAAAGAGTGGGAGCCTTCAGCGGTTTTGCATTCTGGGCTCCAGGTTTGTATGCCGACAATCTGTCAGTGTCCTGTTCTTTTCTTAACCTTAATTAGAATTCTCCATTCGGAGGTTGCTGTTCTGTAGTACTCTTGACAGTATGGGCTCCAGAACTGGCACAAACATGGCTAACCTCATCCTCATAAAAGGATCATTATAGTCTCCTGCTGTTCCCTTAGCACTGCCGATCTGCTTCAATCCCCATGCCAGGTCATATTTCCCACTGCCCCACAACACACTTGAGCCAGCTGGTGAAAGTTTCCAAGCCTGGCTGAAGAGGTTATTTTTTGACAGATCAAGGCAGACACATGTCCTTAAGTGGAACTATGCCAAGACCTGAAACAGGGCAATTTGTCCAGTTCTCTGAGTCGTGGAGATTTTGAAAATTCTTATTTCATAGCAGCATTAATACCATATCAACAAAAAGAGAAACAATGCAAGGGATTTTCACCAAGTGAGCCATGACTGAGGCTGCTCTTTCAAGGTGAAGAATCATTTTCTTCTAGTGTTGTCAAGGTAACATAGGAGGTTTTTATTTTATTTTATTTTTATTGGAGGATAGTTGCTTTACCATGTTGTGTTAGTTTCTACTGTACAGCAAAGTGAATCAGCTATACATGTACACATATCCCCTGTTTTTTCAAATTTCCTTTCCATATAGGCCATCACAGAACATTGATTTCCCTGTGCTGTACAGTAGTTTCTCATTAGTTATCTATTTTATATTCAGTATCAATAGTGCATATATGTCAGCCCTAGGATTTGTATTCAAAAACACTTTAAAAAATTTATCACCCAACAATTTTCTGACTTGATATATCTTGGAGCCTATAGGTGCCTGCTCTGTTGAAGGATAGACAATGAGACTTATGGGCCAGTTGAAAGAGAAATAACACAAGTAACTTGAAAGAGAGGAGGCCAAGTTTCTTGTGATCTAAAGTGACTTCATAGATATAATGTGAAGGCAGTTACATTTGCTCTGTGAACAAAACTGTATTATGTCCTGCGTGTGCACTGCATTATGGAATCCTCACAGCTATACCATGTGTTAGGATGCTACCATACTACATACTATTCTACAGATGTGGGAAAAAACAATTCAATATCGTTTTTTTTTTAATGAGCTATCAGTCAAGGTTGCAAGATAATACCATTGACAACAGTAAAATCAACAAACAAGAAAAATATCATAATTGCTTTGAGCAAAAGTTTTGGGTTGGGAAACATCTGATTAATTATTTCATGACCTTGAGCAAAGTTTAACCTTTATGGGAATGATAGTGTATCAACCTGCAGAGCTGGTGAGCAGACTATACAAGACACAATATGCTGAGGGCCTTATCTGGCAGAGAGTGAAGCTTTAGTAAATGCAAACCAACGTTAGAAACTATAATGAGGAGATCAGGAGAATTAAGGAGGAGAAGGAGGAAGAGTAAAATGCAATCAATCAAGAACAGCACAAAATAATGGGTGAATATTTTATTTGACCATAGGAATGAAATATGCTATATAAGCTTAAAGGTATTGATAATAGAAGAAATCATAAGTGATTAAAAATCAATAGAAGTGTCTGGATACAAATTTAAAGTTTTGCTCATAAGGGTTAACAATAAACAGAATTAAAAGGTAAGGTGCCAATTATTTGAAGAAGGAGAGTAATTAGAACAATAAAGTATACCATTTCTTCTCCCATGGTGTTCAGAATTTAATTGGAAATTGGGATCACATTCACATAAAATAACGTATAATTTTGGAACATGATAAACATGCAAATATTAGAGGGAATTAATCATATGTATAAGTCTGGGAAAATATTGGAAAAGAAACAAGCTTCACCAGATATGATCGATGCTGAGTGGCTTCCAGAGTTGAGTACATCTCATTATAACATCCACTTAGGTACAAGGAAACTTGTAGTTATTGACCCACGTATATTGCACAGAATTCCTTGTTGTCCTACCAGACTGGGCTTTATAATGTCATAGTGAGGTCTTAAATTTAGAGTTCTTCCTCTTCTATTCAAGGTTGGTTAGTTTTTCAATGTTGTAAATGACATACCTACATTTAATGAAGATTTGGGCTTGAAAATGCCTAAAGTCACAAACCTAAAATTATACCTTTACACACTTAGAGGTAGTAGTACATTAGAACACAAATGCACAATTCTAAGTGTCTCTAGGGCAAGACAATATTTATAACAAGTAGACAGCCACTATGGAGAACAGTGTGGAGATTCCTTAAAAAATTGCAAATAGAACTACCTTATGACCCAGCAATCCCGCTGCTGGGCATACACACCGAGGAAACCAGAATTGAAAGAGACACATGTACCCCAATGTTCATTGCAGCACTGTTTATAATAGCTAGGACATGGAAACAACCTAGATGTCCATCAGCAGATGAATGGATAAGAAAGCTGTGGTACATATACACAATGGAGTATTACTCAGCCGTAAAAAAGAATTCATTTGAATCAGTTCTGATGAGATGGATGAAACTGGAGCCGATTATACAGAGTGAAGTAAGCCAGAAAGAAAAACACCAATACAGTATACTAACACATATATATGGAATTTAGGAAGACGGCAATGACGACCCTGTATGCAAGACAGGGAAAGAGACACAGATGTGTATAATGGACTTTTGGACTCATAGGGAGGGAGAAGGTGGGATGATTTGGGAGAATGGGAATTCTAACATGTATACTATCATGTAAGAATTGAATCGCCAGTCTATGTCTGATGCAGGATACAGCATGCTTGGAGCTGGTGCATGGGGATGACCCAGAGAGATGTTATGGGGAGGGAGGTGGGAGGAGGGTTCATGTTTGGGAACGCATGTAAGAATTAAAGATTTTAAAATTTAAAAAATAAATTAAAAAAAAATAAATTAGTGAGACACCATTAAAAAAAAAAAACAAACAAACGAGTAGATTGCTTTCACTAACATACTTTAAAAACTCTCCAATGCATTTTTGCCTACACAACACTTTGTGCTTTTTAAACTAATTTTCTAAATTTACAGTCTGATCTACCTGACAGTTCCTCCTAAATGGTAAACAGTTTACAGTCTCACGGTTCCTTGCTGGAATTATATTCATGTCCAGGTCTTCATTATGTCCCCACTTGCAAATTTGTTTTTGCTCCTCTAGCTCTGACTTATGAAGCAGGCTCGCATATTTGGACAGGTTTACTCTTTTAAGACTATATATATCTCAATGTTTCCCTTAATTAAGAGAATTTTGTTACCAATAACATTCAGACCTAAGCATTCTGCAGACTCTAAGCTATAAAGCTTTCATGGCAGAGCACCTCTCAGTGTACATACTACAAGTACAGCTTCAGAATAAGGATGTGTATGATCATGAACCTGCCATGTGGCTTATGTGTCTCCTTGAGACCAGCGAATGATAAGATATCGTGATCTTAAATTGAAACATAAATCATAGCTGTAAGAAGCTGCCCACAGTAAAATAATTGTACTGATAACTCTGAAAACTGATTAGCAAAACAGTAAATGCTTATTAATATGGTCTAGTGCTATAGGTAGCATGCCTACACATTAGTGGTGCCCAGTGTTAGATGCTACTAGCATCCCACAGGTGAGATTTTAAAACAATACTGGTGTCCTGGTTGCAAGCCAATTCTAATGGGTGACTAGTGTTGAGAATCACTAACCCAATACATGAACGAGAAAGGGCCAATATGAGGAGATAAATATAACATATCCTTATCACCCTGACAATCACTGCTCACAAATGGCTTCGGCATGAACTATGTGGTAACAGTCATGAGATTCTCTTTAGCTGAAAGGAAGCTGCAATGGAAATGGTGCCTTTGTCCTTGGAAAGTAAATTCTAGGTCCAAACAGGAAGGTCAGCAAAATCATACTACACAGTATCACCATGGTCATGATTCAATACTTCATTCCCTGATGAGTACCCCATACCCTTGGCATACTGTTTACTATTAATAAAGAATACTCCTGGCAGCAGAATAGAGACTCTTTGGGGAACTCAGATAGGGTAGAGGTTGGACTTTAGGGAAAAGGAAAAGGGGCTTCTTGGCTTCCCCCTTCCACAGAATAACAATACATGCTTTCATCTAGAAGTTCTCAGCCTATTCCCAATTTCTCCCTGGAGCATCTTGTCACGGGAGCCTCATTGACTCAGAATAATTTGATATGGCCTGTTTCATAATGAGTTGGCTGCTACCATGATCACCACGGCATAAATACCTAATGAAATGAGAACTGTCTGTCTCCTCTATGCCCAGCCAGGCTAGCCAGGAGGAAACTGTCCAGACAGAATGTCTTCTGCAAGAGTTTATGTTAATAAAGTTTAAACTAAGGATATTTTTTTGTTTCAGTCTCGAGTACTATGGCGTTAGCAAGGATGCCTACTTTTGTCTAGTATTCTGCTAATGAAACACTCATTAGCTATGTCCTTCAGGGCTTATCACTTATAAAACTATCTCACCAGCTGGGCAACTAAAATAAAATCAACGGCTGAATGCAGAAAAACATCTCTATAGTAACATAAAAATTGGAGTCCATTGTTTTTGGTCAAATGCTCCACACTGAATAGTCTTCTATTCAGCAAGTGTGGCAATAGTCAGATATCTTCTAAGGAGACTAGTTCTCCTCTAAAATAGAGACAAGTTGCAATGTGGTATTTCACATGCCTTTCAGCAAATGACTTTACTTGCACACCACAGTATCAGACTGGCTATCTAACTAGAAAAGAAATTGACTGGTTGCATTTTGTATAGTACACTGGTTTGATGGGAAGATCGGCTTGCAAACAAAAGGGAAGGATCAAGGCAAGAATGAGAGTGAAAGTATCACAAACCACTGGATAAACTTGTCAGGTGCCACCACTGGAATAAACGAGCTCAAGTATTTTTCTCCCTCTCACTTCATAGTGGCAAGTTGACTGTGGCAGCTGTAAACTTATATTCTTCCAGTTCAAGTTCAGCAGGAAACAGAACCTGTTTTCCTGACACCATTAATGTAAGTTTCGTCATGTGTCATTGACTGCAAGAGGCAAGTGTCTATTCCTGAAGTAATTACTGTGATCAGAGGACTGAATCCTCTGATTGGCCAGGCTTCTCTTTTTTGCTCACTTCCAGAATAGGGGAAGAGACCTAATCAACTCCATCTGACACCTGGAATTGTTGAGAAGGTCTGTTTTTTCCCCCAGGAAGTTTTCAGTGTACTATCACCGAAGAGAAGCAAATAAATGCTAGAAAGTCACAAAAATGTGCTGCTGCTGCTGCTGCTGCTAAGTCGCTTCAGTCGTGTCCGACTCTGTGCAACCCCATAGACGGCAGCCCACCAGGCTCCTCCGTCCCTGGGATTCTCCAGGCAAGAACACTGGAGTGGGTTGCCATTTCCTTCTCCACTGTCCCACAAAAGATAGCCTCCACAAAGGTTTGGAAGTAGAATTTTAAAATAATAAAAGGCAAAAGGGTATATGGAAAGACGTTCTACATCCTATGTCATTAGGGAAAGTGTGTGTCAGTCACTCAGTTGTGTCTGACTCTTTGCAACCCCATGGATTGTAGCCCACCAGACTCCTCTCTCCATGGAATTCTCCAGGCAACAATACTGGAGTGGGTAGCCGTTCCCTTCTGCAGCGGATCTTCTTGATCCGGGAATCAAACCCAAGTCTCCCACATTGCAGACAGATTCTTTACTGTCTAAGTTACCAGGAAAGCCCTGTCATTAGGGAATTGCTAATTAAAACAAAAATGAGATATCACTATACATTAATTAGCACAGTCAAAATCTACAACACTGACAACACCAAATACTGGCAAAGTCTTAGAGCAACAGAAACTTACATTCATTGCTGTTGGGAATGCAAAATGGTAAGACACTTTGGAAGACAGTGTGGTAGTTTCTTACAAAACTAAACATACTCATCATATGACCCAGTAAACTGAAAATTTATGTCCACTTGCACACGGATGTTTATATCAGTTTTATTTATATTTGCCCAGATTTGGAAGCAACCAAGATGTCTTTCAGTAGATGAATGGATAAATAGACTGGTACATTTAGACAATGGAATATTTTCAGTGCTAAAAAGAAATGAGTTATTACGCCACAAAAAAAGACATGAAAGAAATGAAAATACATATTACTAAGGGAAAGAAGACAACTTGATAAGGCTGATACTGTATAAGCTTCCAACTATATGACATGCTGGAAAAGGAAAACTGCCCAGTAAAAAATTAAATTAAAAAACGAGTGGTTGCCAGTGGTTGCTGGGGGTGGGAGATGAGTATGTAGAGCACAGAGGACTTTTTGGGCAGTGAAAATACCCTGTATGATGTCATAATGATGGATACTTGTCATTACACATGTGTCCAAACCCGTAGAGTATATGGAGGCTAGAGTGAACCATAATGTATACTATGGACTTTAGGTGACAAGGATGTTGATGCAGGTTCATCAGTTGCAACAAACATACTATTCTGGTGGGGGATTTTGATAGTAGGGGAAATTGTATGTGTGTGGAGGCAAAGGATCTATGCTCTCTGTACTTCTCCCTCAATTTTGCTGTGAACCTAAATCTATTCTAAAACTAGTTTACCTAAAAAACAGATAAGGTTCCAGAAGCCAATACTCCTGACTTCCTTCTTGCCCTTCTTAGCACCAAGGTCCCTGGCAGATCAGAAGGAACCAAGGTTTTGGAATTGACACGAGGTTTTAATTTTGCCAATCATATTTTCAAAACAGTGTGATCTTCAGTCAAATGCCCAGTCTTCAAAATCTGTATTAAAAAAATGTAATAATCTGTATAAACCACATGGTTAAGCATCCAGTAATCTTAGCAAACACTTACTGATCACTATATACCAGAAGCTGAAATGAACACTCTTGATATTATAACTTACTGAACCATCATTTAACACTCAGATAAGCACTATTGCTTCTCCTATTTTAGAGATAAATAAACTGAGCCAGAGAGTGCCTGGGGAAGCTGCATAGGGTAACATGGCTATTAAGCATGAAAATTTGAACACAAACCCAGGTAATTTAGATCAAGCAGCTTTGTTTTCACCAATATCCCTTTATGTACCATATTCATTCACAATAGGGTTTATAACTCTTAATTTCCTTTTTTCCTTCTATCTACTCTCTATGTATTCTTCTATCTACATTGGATAGTAGGTGTTCTACCAACTATAAGACAGTTTCCTAAGTTTACAAATAAGTGAGCAAGGGAAATAAAATCAAAAGATTCTAAATAATTTTATTTTGACTATGTTCTATCTTTGAATAGATTTTAGTTTCTGAGTAAGGAGCTATCTAGCTCAGCTAACATATCTGAGATTCATATTAGACCAGTATTTTAATTCCTACTTAATTCCCTCCATCTCTACATTTTTGCTCATCTTCTCTTATAAAAGTAAGACAGGAAGAGTAAAAATAATATATAACTGAGGCTTTTTGTATGAGACAATTTCAGGTTTTGAAGGGTGATCCATTTATGGAACAAAAGAGTCTTAAGTGAAATTGAACAAGAACAGAAAGAAAAATAATGCAACATTAATCTGAAAGTAATGAATATTCAGAGGATGATCTTTAGCTTCAATGACAGAAAAAAAAATAAAACAGTTCTCTTCTCATATGCATCTTGGTTTATGGAATAAATTATTCCTGAGTCAAGCACATCAAATGTTGGTTAACAGTATTCACTGAGTTTTCTCCTTAGATAAGGTGAGCCCATTTTATAAGATCAATCAATTCTTCTAAAAGGTGCAGAGTTTTTCTGTTGTTATTTTTTGTTGTTGCTGTTTTTCAATTTCCTAGCTATTGCACAGAGCTTCCTTCAGCTGCTGAATTCTCACAGATACAACATGACTCTTTCTTCTCTTCCTTGTTTCATTAACATTTTTGGGGGCCCCTATTGTGAACAGTACTTAGGCCTTGTAGACATGAAGGTGAAAAAGACATGATTCTTAAGAGATCAGAAACAGATCTAAACACAGTAACATTAGGGAGTTCATTCACTGCAGCAATGACATTGACCAATGTGCTCAATGAATATTCATAAAGGTGCCCAGGACAAGGAGACAAGACATGCAACTAACTGGCCATTGGGCTGTGAGCAGAAGTAAGACATGCTATTTCTGGGCCGAAGTATTTAATTACTGGTGTGAGACTTTTCAGCAAACGCCTTCTTGTCTAGATGAGAAGGAGCAACATGGTCGATATTGTACTGTTTCAGAGTGGATAAATAGTCATCAGCCTGGGTTCACAGGTGATTGTACAGCAATCAGATCCCCACTGACCAACACTGTATACCAGCCATGAATACGAACTGAATTTCTGTTGCTGTAAGAAACTTCAGGGCTAATTTGGGGCACAGTATAGCCTATCTTATTCTGATTAATACCTTCATAGTATGGGTTAGAGACAGGACATAATGACATCATTTGGGGTCTTGTTATGGGGGCTTCCCTGATGGCTCAGCCAGTAAATAATCCCCCTGAAATGCCAGTGGCCTGGGTTCAATCCCTGGGTTGGGAAGATTCCCTGGAGAAGGGACTAGCTTACCCACTCCAGTATTCTGTCCATAGAGGAAAATCTCATGGAGATAGGAGCCTGGTGGGCTACAGTCCATGGAGTCACAGAGAGCTGGACATGACTGAGAGACTAACACTTTCACTTCCTTGGGTTCAAAGCTATTTTTAAGTATTCGCCACATACCATCTCATTGCCTCTTCAAAACAATCCCATGGTGTAGATATTATAGTTATCCTCATTCTACAGATGTGTCAACTGAGGCACAAGGAGGCAATCAACTTTTCCCTGAAAAACTATAAATGTTGGGATAGGGAATTAGGCCTAGGTCATCTGTCTTCAAGGTTCATGTCTTTGAAAGTGAAAATGTTAGTTGCTCAGTTGTGTTTGACTATTTGCAACCCCATGGACAGCAATCCACCAGGCTCCTCTGTTCAGGGGCTTCTCCAGGCAAGAATACTGGAGTGGGTAGCCATTTCCTTCTCCATGGGATCTTCCTGACCCAGGGATCTAACCCAGGTCTCCTGCATTGCAGGCAAATTCTTTACTGTCTGAGCCACCAGGGAAGCCCACATGACTTTAAGGACTATGCAACTGAAAATTTAAATGTGTGTACAATTGTACAATGGAAGTAAAAGACTGTAAGGTTTCAACTTTGAATATTTGTATTGCCTATTCCTTAAGAAAATACTTATTGAGAACCCACTATGTGCTGGCCACTGTATTCAGTGATGCATTTCAATCTGTCACCAAACAACATTAGGGAGTTTGATGACAGAACCCTCAAGAACCCATGGGAAATGAGGCAGCTGCAGGGACCACTCTAAACCTCCTGCTTTCCAGTACAACCTGGGCGGAGGCACAGAGGAGGTACCCCAGATTGCTTGCTGGCTCAACAAATCCCCAAATATAAAACTGTCATTAGCAAATAGCAACAGTTTGTCGTTTGGTTCTACCAACATGTTGCTTCACTGTCACTACTTTCCTAACAGTCCAGCTCTCATTTTCTGCTCACTGTTTAACACAATGGTCTATACCTCACAGAGTTTCAAATGACGATAGGCTGTTTTGTTATACTGTAAATCCATCTATCGGAGAAGGCAATGGCACCCCACTCCAGTACTCTTGCCTAGAAAATCCATGGACGGAGAAGCCTAGTAGGCTGCAGTCCATTGGGTCGCAAAGAGTTGGACACGACTGAGCGACTTTACTTTCACTTTTTACTTTCATGCATTGGAGAAGGAAATGGCAACCCACTCCAGTGTTATTGCCTGGAGAATCCCAGGGATGGGGAAGCCTGGTGGGCAGCCATCTATGGGATCACACAGAGTCGGACACAACTGAAGTGACTTGGCAGCAGCAGCAGCAAATCCATCTATGATCACAGTAGTTCAATTGATATTTACATTTTATAGTTTAATACTAAAATTTTCCAAGTGTTTGGATTAATTCTAGTGGGCAAATATTTTAGTAAACCATAATTGTCTCAAAATTAACTTTACTAGCATTTCCTGTATATATAACAGAAGCCATCTGTTATATACTGACTCAATAAATGGTGACAGCTAATACAATTACATTTTTATTTCTACTATTGCTTTCAAGAGTTGTCCCATTTTCTGGGGTAAAGATTGTCTCATTTAACTTGAAATATTGCCGAAGTCTTAGCTACATCAAATATGTGTGAAAGTTTTGAAATCCTCTCATCCCTATTACCTACCCTTCTGGGAAGAAAAAAAGAAAAACAAATAACAACAAAAAAGAAAGCCCAACAAAACTGCCTCCACCTGGCTTTAAGCCAGGAAAAAAGAACAAAGTTTTGGTTATTATGATTATCTATAGCCCTGAATTACTCGGTTAGAAAGATGGAACCTAATCAGGGGACATTCTTTTGTTTGCTTAGAAAAACATCTTCACCCTCAATGGGGTCCTTACTTATGACAGTACTAAGGAGAAGCTGGAGGTATGAGGTAAGGATCTACAAGATGGGAAAAGACCAAGATATTGTAGAGAAATGAAGAATGACTGAGCTCCAGGCTGATTCAGAAGTAGGAAATGGCAGCTAGGGAGGTAGAGAGGCTGTGTTTGGCTAAGGTCTACTAGCACCAGGAGCGTGAAGACTGGGTCTGAGGAGTCTGAGGGAAAAGCAGGGTCTAATGACGCATTGCATCAAGTGACTCATGATGAGGGCTAAGTGTAAAGCCATTCCACCTACACTATCTTTATATTGCTCCTGAGTGCCTCAGTGCACCTTTCTAGGAAGAGGGCCTGCTTCATGATACAGCACGGGATGAAAGCCAGGCTTCTCTCAGAAAGCTGGGGTAAGGGCTACGCCAACAAACCCTGCCATCAGAGGCCACTTCCCTTCAGCCTATAAACTTTATCAAAGGGTGCAAGCTTTCCTTTTGATTGGTTCCTTCATAAGCCACACCTCTACTGTATTCATCCAGTTAGAGTTTTCCTTTTCTGAGCAGACTGGGGAGGGGGGTGGTGACCAAAAATAAAAGGTTGAGGAAATTTTCTTAAAAAAAAAAAAAAAAAAAAAAAAACCACCACTGTTGTTATTTCCATTGCTTCAACAGCAAGACATCTAGGTATTACATACTTTTATGACCTTGTGTCTTTCAGAAGACGTGAATTAGACTCCTTCCTGCTCTGTTGCTAAGTTGTATCCAGCTGTTTTCAACCCCATGGATTGAAGACTGCCAGGCTCCTCTCCCCATGGGATTTTCCAGGTAGGAATACTGGAGTGGGTTACAATCTCCTTCTCCAGGGGATATTGCTGACCCAGGGACTGAACCCACGTTTCCTGAATTGCAGATGGATTGTTTACCACTGAGCCACTTGGGAAGTCCTGGACTCCATGTGGTAAATATAAAAATAAGACATATGATATATGGGAAAACAAACAATTTAGCTTAAAAGGAGAGAAAGAAATAGGGCAAGGAAAAAAGAAAATGCATCTTGATTCACGACAGTCATAGATAATTATAAACCATTGATTCAGTTGGGAGAGTAAATTATTTCTGTATGGCTGAAAATCTAGAAAGCTGCCAACCAGCAGTTAGCATGCCACTGACTACTCTAGATTAAAACAGCACCTGCCACCATTAAGTGAAGGGATAGGAGGAGGAAGAATGAAATGCTATTTTTATCCATAAACCATATTCTAAACAGCGTATTAGAAGAGACAAAAATTTCCTAAGGTAGGTATAATTATGTCCATTTTAGCATTGAGGAAAACTGGGTCTTAGGGAGATGAAATCAGCTTGCCTAAGGAAAGCAGCTAGTATACTTTTCAAGAGTTACTGAATTGTTACTCTACACCAGGCTATATACAAGATCAGGGTCAGAAAACTTTCACTGTAAGGTGCTGGATAATAAATATTTAAGCTTTGCAAGTCATACCGTCTCTGTTGCAACTACTCAACTTTGCGGCTATAGACTGAAACCAGCTCTAGGCAATGCATTAAAGAATGAGAGTAGCTGGTTCCAATAAAACTTTATTTAGAAAAGCAGGCAGCAAGTCAGATTTGACCAGGGGCTTATCAATGTACTAGAGGATGGGGACACAACAGTGAGAAAGTCACCTCACTAATGTGTCAGAGTCCATTTCTTAAAGGCACTGTTTTTCTTCTCTCTGCTTTGCTTAGACAATGCCCCCTCTCTCTTCCACCCCCTCAAAGAAGAGCTGAGATTTTTCTTAGTTAGAAAGGTTTAACTGAACACATTAAATATTTGTAAAATCTCCCCATCTGGTTCTTTTTCATTCATGTACCACTGGGGCCCTGTAACTCATCCAATTTATGGATTTTCACTTTCTCTCCATCTCTTCTCACAGTTTCCCATCCAAGTACAAATATCCTCCTAGACCGTTTTCTGTTAAACAGAGCCACATTACAGCTCCTGAAAAACACATTATGGTGCGTTTATTAGACTTCTCTTCAGGGGACAGTGATCTCAGAACACAACAGAATTTATGAGGTTGATGTATTTGATTAAACTGCACCACCCCTGCAGCCCCAGGCCTGGATTATCATTTCTCTGTCAACATTCTTCAAGTCTTGATTTCAACATCCCTGTCACATAATTGCCCATCTTTGAGCTCAGCTTCTCTGTGAGGACAGGGACACCTTAGGGAATTTTCTGGTATCTCTGAGGTCCTATTTTGAATATTTCTTCCTTTCCCCATGTGAAAACATATAAAACATTTTGAAATTAATATTTTTTAAGGAAAATTATGTTTCAGTGCTCTGCAATATCTTATCTATAATTTCCTTTCTTAGAAAGGGAAACATAATCAAGAAGGATTTTTTATGAAGTTTCTATTATAACTATGATTTATTATTTGTATGATACATTAATTTCAGAGGTTTCTTAAATTACTTTCCAATTTCACAACTTCCCCTGAGCAGGAGAAAAACACAAATAACAATATGAAAGAAGTGATGGCAGCTACCATGTATTATTTAATAGGTGCTACAGACTACATTGGAAAAGACTCTGCTGCTGGGAGGGATTAGGGGCAGGAGGAGAAGGGGACGGCAGAAGATGAGATGGCTGGATGGCATCCCCTACTCAATGGACGTGAGTCTGAGTGAACTCAGGGAGACGGTGATGGACAGGGAGACCTGGCATGCTGCGATTCATGGGGTCGCAAAGAGTCGGACACGACCGAGTGACTGAACTGAATGGAACTGAACCACTATATCGGAGAAGGCAACGGCAACCCACTCCTGTACTCTTGCCTGGAAAATCCAATGGACGGAGGAGCCTGGTTGGCTGCAGTCAGTCCATGGGGTCGCAAACAGTCGAACACGACTGAGCAACTTCATTTTCATTTTTCACTTCCATGCATTGGAGAAGGAAATGGCAACCCACTCCAGTGTTCTTCCCTGGAGAATCCCAGGGACGGCAGGGTGGGCTGCCGTTTATGGGGTCGCACAGAGTCGGACACGACCGAAGCAACTTAGCAGCAGCACAGAGTAAATTTAGTACCATAAATATACTGATTTTTTAAATATGCAAACAAAAACAGTAGAAAATTCATGAGCAAAATATAAGAATAATAACCAGCTTGGATGGCAGAGCTGTGGAGGAGGACAGCACAGACTTCTCCACTGCCTTCTTCAGGTGTTTCTTACATAAAGTAATACCTAGGGTTCGGATTTCACTAGCATGGTTATGTTTTTTAGGTGTGGGGTCAGTAACTATTTTGAGCAGACTTTGGCCACACTGACTACTATGCTAACTTTCCTCATTTACCTACGAAAGGTGAATTATTTATCTAAGTCTCCTAAGGATCCACTTCTATTTCTTGGTTTCTCTTTTCGTTTTGGTCCTTGGGTCCAGTTTCTTCTTATGCCATTTGTTTTTCTAAGATACCAGAGATTATGGACAGAAAACTGTAGGAAATACAGATAACATTTTCTTCTACTAATAAAGCTAATATTTCTTCTGGCAAAATTTTTTTAAAAAAGGTGTATTGTTTCAGATGCCAGGAAACTTGACTTTTAGAGATCAGAATTTTGAGCTAAACTATTAAAACTGGGGGCAAATTCAAAGCAGGTTCTAGAAGAGAGTACTAAATATATGACTTGATTACAAAGGAAATAAAATCTCATTCCTAGAGATTTTGAATAGATGTGAGGGATTCAGGAGCATACTTTTTTTTCCTTTTTTTAAAAAAAAACAAACAACAGAAATGTCTAGTGATTCTGTTTTAGGTGGTCCTTGACATCACATTAAAAAACATGAATCTAAACAGAACTACTGAAACTGCCTTTCTTCATTCTTTTATTCTCTGCTAACCAGGTCCACCGATTCAGCCCACTGGGAGGGCTTTCTTCATTCTTTTATTCTCTGCTAACCAGATCCACCGATTCAGCCCACTGGGAGGGCTTGTCCTGGTCATGTCAAGGTACCCTTTCCTTCCTAAAGCTGGTAAACAATATAAAAGTTATCAGGTTGAGACAAGACGCTGACTCAATATCAACATACAACAACTTTTTGTATTTTTGTACTTGGGTCCTTGACTGGAACAATCTAAGTTTTGACCCAACTTAATGCTTCCCAAACTTTCTGAACTATCGATTTTTAAGGTTCATCTTGTTTTCCAGTCTTGCCTACATTCTTCCCCAAATACTGGAGGAACACTTATGCCTTGCATGTTCTCATACTATTGGATTGGCCAAAAAGTTCGTTTGAGTTTTTCCATAAGATGTAATGGAAAAATCCAAACAAATGTTTTGGGCAACTCAATACTTTTTTACAGGATTGCTAGCTATTATTCACAGTTTGGTACCTGAGTAGACTCCCTCCAGACTACCATATGCTCCATCCATTCCCAATGAGAGCATTATTTGCAGGTTCCTTCTCAAATCTAGAAATATCCCTTATTCCCAGCCTTGAATTATGTTTTCTTGCTTGTCTACTGGCTAAGGGACATCTCCCCTTGGATGTCCCAAGAGATCTCAAACCCATCATATCAATACCTCAGACCTGAGTCCCCTTCTGAGTTTTGTTTCAATTCTATTTAATTTCGCTGTCACTCATTCAATCAGCAATATTAAACAAACAGAACAAATACCAGGTTCCATCACGTAGTTCTTATTTTTTCTTTTGCCCAGCATCCACTCACTCACCAAACAACACCAATTCTATATTATTTTAAAGCTAACCCTTCTACTTTACGCTTACCACAAATGCCTCAGTTCAAACTGTCAATATTTCTCAGGCTCCAGTGCCATAGGGTTCTCTCTGGTCTTTCTCTCTGGCTCCAGTCTCCCTCCTCACAATTCTTTCTTTACATTGCAGCCTGAATGATGTTATAAAACCCAAACCTCATCATGCTGTGCTCTCATTTTCTCCTTAAGACACATTATGTTTCCATACTGCCAAAAGAATAAATTTCAATATCCATACCATTCAAAAAAATAAATATATGGCCTAGACTCTGGCAATTTATCCAAACTGACCTTCATCTCCACATATATCTAATATACAAAAATCTGGTTATAATAAGCACTTAAAGTGCCCAAAATGTTTCTAGCCTCTACCAGTCCAACTCAAACTACCACTGTATTTTTCTGGCCCTAAGCAAGATCCTCTTCTTTCTTCCTTCTCACCTCCTAAAGATATTCTCCACTTGATTCCCCTCAAAGTGAATTTTAAAAGCATAATTATCATGCTAGTCCTTTGCATGATTCACCAGTGGCTGAACCAAGAATTAAAAAAAAAAGTCCATACTCCGTCTTTGGTCTGTAAAGCTCCATATGATCTGACTCTCACCCACTCTCTGTCCTCCTCTTTCCAATCTCCCATTCAAATCATGCCAGTCAAACTCATCTTCTTTCTGATCCTCAAATGAGCCAAGCTCATTTCTGCTTTAGGGACTCTGCACTTGGAACCTGCTTGTAGCTTTCCCTCCATGTATATGCATGGCTGGTTTCCATTTATGGAGGTCTGGATTGCCACTCTATTAGAGAAGCTTTCCTTGACCACACCAGCATATGTTGGCTGTGCTCACAGTAACTTCATATTACATTATTTTGTTTATGGCATTTCTCACTATAGAAAATCACCCTTAATTAATTAGCTTACTAATTTATTTATGCCCCTCTTCCCACCCACCTTTAAGCTTACCAAAGACAAGGCACTAGCTCTATATTTTTTGTAGAATGTCTCAATGATTTTGAATATGTCATTTTTCTGTTTGGAATATGATTCTCCAACCTGTCCACTGATCACTTGACAGGCTCTTTGTAGGGCATGCTTCAGTCCTTGGTTTCAACAGCTCTTCTGTTGGTAAGTCCACTCTTTACCCTAAACAGAGTGGCTCTCACCCAGCTCTGACTCTGCTATATATAGCGCATGCCTTTGTAACAGCATTAAACTGTTTCATAATTGCATGCATGCCCTTCTTTCTAACTAGATCTCCCTGATAACTGTATCTTGTTAACCATAGTATCCTCGGCATAGTACAGTAAATTTGCTGCCATAATCTATATCATAGTGTAGGAAAGACTTTGTGACACTGCGATAATCAGAGTGATACAGGCTTAAAATTAAAAAATTAGGTGAATTCAAAGTCTCACTCTGTATGTATGTGTTTATGTGTATATTGGTATGTGTTTCTACTTTTAATATAAAGATGCACAGATATGTAAAACATGGATAATCCTCAAGTACAATCATTTAAAGAAATTCTGAATAATTGTTGTGATTATTTAGAATATATTTTTAAACATATCTGATCATTTACTGCTGATTCTACAATTGATTGTAGGTTACTTATCTTGCTGACTTTGATTTGTGAATGTATATATTCTTCTAAATTGATATATTTAGTATGAAGAGGAAGAGTAAGAATCAATTAATATATAATACCTAGTTCATAGAAGGGGCTTTAAATTACTTCCTAATTGAATAAATGAATGTAAAGATTCAATAGGGAACTAATCTTTGGATTTAAATTATTTCAATGTTTATGAAACCTATTAATGGATAAAAAATGTTTGTCTATAAGCATTTCTATAAATGTTAAGTGTACCCTTGTATCTACATATCTATTAAGCTTCAATTACCTTTTATTTTTGGCAGTTGCATTTAATATATTTATTTTCAGGAAAAAACAACTTTAACAATCCTTAAGAGGCTCATGATCAAATCTCTCTGTTGGTGTCACCAAAGAGCTGTAAAAAATCCTTTATCACCTCTCATTATATGGATGAATAAACTTATTTGGACATTTATTTACTAACTTTTACAGTTTCTTTAGTTTTCCAAATTCTGTTTTGAATCCCTCCACTGTGTCAGCAAAATGACCTTGGAGTGGAGTTGCATCTGCAAGTTTGATAAAGCCACAGAGATTATTGCAGTTCATTCAGGTATTTTGAATATCTTTAAGAATATTTGGTAGAAAAAGAAGAGAAAAAGAAAGAAGAAAAAATGTAAGACTTCAAGAAAGAAGAAAATGAAAAATCCAATCAAATTATTTACCTGGCTGGAGACTGAGAATAGATTGGGAATTACATTACACAAACAAAGAGGCCAACCCCTTTCTTAAAAATTCTGTAGCCCATGACATCTGCTGCTCCAGTACCCTGTCAGTTGAGCTAAAATCACTGGATACAACCAAAATTAATGGAAAAGAAATTGGTTGAGTGACCATTTATGGTCCAACTCTAAGTAAATTAGAATTAAGTGGTAATGATTGAAAAGAGTCCCAGATTATATACATGGCAATGGTGTCTCTGACTAGGAATGCATATTTCAATCTCAAAGAAGACATAATTCAAGAGTAAAAGGACTTAATAAAATCAAAATTATAGTATTTGTAATTATCCCAATAGATTCTAAGAATTTGCACATTTAGGCAATTTATGTCCCTGAAATACTGAAAAGAACTTGGTCTTATGTGATAGTCTTGTATAACTTCAAAAGTGAAATTAAGTAATTTACATGTGATTTTAGGCTGAAACTTGAGTAGACTTGTGTGCAGTTATAGGAGACCAAAGAGCATATTTTGGTTCACTGATCATCAATGTTTAGTTTCTCAGCTTCACAGTAATTATTCGGTACAAAGAAAATTTTAGTTAAGTCAGTTATCTAAAAATGAAGTAAACTGTATTACTTTTATAATTATATATCTTCTATGACACTGCATAACTGTGCCTAATGAAATTATCTATTCCTACAGTACAGAAGTGGAGTCTTTCTTTGCCTCAATCAAATAACTTGCCCAGAAACTTGAGAGTGTAAGTGCTTACCTACTTTCATTTCAACTTTAAGTGATAATGACATTGATGATAGCTATTTTTTTAATGCTCTTATTCTATGCTAGACAGTGTTCCAAGTGACTTTATATATATGTATATAATATATATATACACACATATATTTATACACATTCACACACACCCTCATCCTATAAAATAGAATGCTTCTATTTATAGTCATTCTTGCTGCCTCTATTTCTAAATGAAGAAACCAGAGGAAAAAGGAGGTCAAGTAATCTGCTCAAGTTTACACATCTAACTAATCATTTTGGGAACTAGAAATTTTACTCAATAGTTTTGTGATTTCAGAGTAAAATGCTTACCCTTTGCAATCCAACAATAAATGGTAATGCCCCTCAATCTTGTTTACCACAAAAGCATTTCTCTTCAAATATCAGAAAGAAATGGAATTTAGCAAATCAAATTAAGCTGAAGATCTATTTGCTATTGGACTTCTATTTTAACAGTGAATAATAGCCCTCTTTTATCTTTTATTTCAATACAGGTTTTCATATGTTAGCTGTGGTTAAAATAAACCCAACATGGAATGCCTTTGAAAAATAGAAACTGCATGTTATTTGGTCTCAAGAAATTAAGATATACTTTGATATTTCTTTTGCCATACTAAATTTATACAAATTCATGCAATTCCTTTGAAAATCACTAAGGGACAAAGAGATTGGAAGATAAACTCAAGAAAAGTAAAGGAGTTGAGTGGAAACAGCTTTCACTTCAATCAGTTATTCCCAAAGCCTCAAAGCTGTCCAATTACATCTCTCCAGATCTCCAGCTGTGTCAGAACATTCCCAGTGCAAATGAACATCATAATCCAGTTAGTGTAGTCTAAGTGTTGTGCCTTTAGCATTCTCTAAATTTGAAAGGACACAAGAATGTTTCTGGGGACAGAATATTAAGACTTCTTTGGTAGGTTTTCAGGTGGGCTGATCCCTGGAAGGCAAATGTAGTTCTGAGTGAAATGAGGAAACACCGTCTGCCTAGGGCTCAGAACCTTAAGAGAGCAAGGGACAGGCATGTCATAAACATGAACACCAACTCCTCCAGGGGAAAATGCCATCTGGTTCACTGCAGACATATTTGTCAGAAATTACAGATTCCGCAGGTCCTCATTTACTCTGTTGGTCTGTGCTGTGTTTAGAAGTCATACTGTTCAAGGCTCACAATATAGCTCAGAGGGTCAGTAAGCTTTCCTAGGGTGCTCCATGCTCTTTCCCAAAGTCAATGAGTAAAAGGCAGTAAATGAGGCAAGTGAATTTTAGAACAGAGTCCTTAAGTGATTCAGTCCCACATCCTGGGCTGCCCTGGGCCATGGCCAAAAGCTTCATGGTGTGATCAATACACCTGGTCTTAAAATGCTCTATTTTTAAGACTCCCTTTTAAAATGCTTATTTTACTGACTTTTAAAACCACTCCAAGTTAGTTTCCACATGGAAACAGAGATACCCACTTCCCCACCAAAAATATAACAAGTTTGTTCCTGTATGTAAACAAAGATAGTTACCTAACCCCTGCCTCCATCACCATCAACTCACAAGGGTCAGAGGAGAGGGGCCATGGGTGGGTGGAAGTGGAGTGAGGCCTCTCCCAGCCAGATGATGCTACCCCTCTGCTGACCTAGAAATGCTGCCCAGTCCGTTTCCTGCTTTCCATTATCTTCTCTTTCAGCAGGAAACTATATAGAAAGAATAAGGTGTGCTTTCAATATTAAAACCAGCACTTAGGACAAGTTTAGGGGGGAATTAAAATCATGCATGAGTAGCTAAAGAAAGTATTATTTGAATGATGGACTGGGGCCTTGGTCATCCAGATGTGGGAACTCAGAGAAAGGAAATCCCAAGATGTAACAACTTCATAATTTCCAAATCATGGTACTTGATTTGGGAGTGCAATACAACATTAATCTTGAAACTCCGTGTATACAGGACACGACACTTTTAACACAGCCCTGAGGACTGGTACTGATTAAGGGAGTTTTCTTTTTGAGAAACACATGACTTGAGAACAGTGATTAGTAGAAGTATTAGTTTTCTATTACTGCTGTACCTAAACCTAATTATCACTACTTCAATGGTTTCACTCAACACAAATGTGTTTCTTAGGATGCTATAGGTCAGAAGTCTGACGTGAGTTTCACTAGACTGAAATAAAGGTGTCAACAGGATTACATTCTTTTCTGGAGGCTCCATGGTACAATCCCTTTCTTTGATTTTCTTGCTTTCAGTGGCTGGCTGTCTTCTTTGGACTGCCATCTGCTGCCATCTTTGAAGCCAGAAATGGTGGGATGTGTTCTTCCTATTATCACATCATGCCAACATTTTCTTTGGTCTCCCTCTTTCACTTTTTAGGACCCTTGTGATGACACTGGACCCACACAGATGTTCCAGGAAAATATCCTTATTTTAAGGTCAGCCACCAAATTCTTTTTTGCCGTGTAACATAACACATTCATATAATAGGTTCCAGTCCATTAAGTCGGCATATATCTTATCTACTTGGTGCTAATACATTCCCACAGAGTCCCTGATTCTCAAAGAACATCAAGGCATATAGCTGGGAATCTTTCTGCATTTCTAAACAGTATGTGACAGCTAAAATACAGTCCAAGAAGGTAGCAACTGAAGTTGGTTCACTGCAGAGCATGTAGACTGGTAGTGGGTGGTGCTTTCTGACAATCAAAATTTAGCCTTACCACCGACCTAGCCAAAGGCTATCTGTTTTATCCATATTAAGAGATACACAAAGTACTGGAAAGACAGATGAGAGATAAGCTGGTTTTCTTGGATTTTCTTGAATTAAAGAAAAAAACTTCTACAAGATTATATTTAATTTAAGCTTTGAGATATGCAGGAAGCTCAGCAGGATGAAAAGGAATGGGTAGGAGAAATCATTAAATAAAAGAGAAATACACAACTCTCAATGTTGAGAAAAATACATTTTGATCAAAAACATACTTAAAAATATCTGAGGTGTTTATGCTTGAATCAAGCACATTGATATTATCAACTGGGTGATCTCTAGAGAGTGAAATAAATAGAGATGCATCCTTTCGGTTTTTCCCATAGAGTTACAGAGAGCCCTCCCTTTGCACAGCACCAGCACTATATTAAATGAAATACATTCATTTTGACCAATTCCTAATTTTGCATGAGTTTCAGTTAACATGGTTCTGTACAAAATAAAGATTGCCTTTATGTCCATTTTTAATCAAATATTAAAATAATGACTAAAGAATATACTCATTAATTCAGAGTTGTTTGAAGACCAGAAAATTTATGAATAGTAAATAAAAGAGGATTAGATTTAAAAGTGATCCTGAAAAACTAGAGCAATATATAATCAAAAGGAAGATGATTTTCCTTACAAAATATGTGTGGGCATGTGCTCAATTGCTCACTTGTGTCTGACTCTTTGCAAACCTACGTATTGTAGCCTGCCAGGCTCCTCTGTTTATGGGATTTTCCAGGCAAGAATACTGGAGTGGGGTGTCATTTCCTTCTCCAGGGTCTCTTTCCCACCCAGGGATTGAACCTAGGTCTCCTGCATTGACAAACAAGATTCTTTACCACTAGCACCACCTGGGAGGCGTGGTGGTAATCAAAAGTAAGATGATATTTCTTAACAAGATACCCTCAGGGTAAAATAGGGATAGGAAAACATTATCCCATCAAAATACAGACATTAACCAGTTAGGTATAATAATAGCAGAAAAATGATATGTGAATTTTACTGTCCTACACACGGACACAAGAACAAGGAAGACATGTAGTGAGTACCCTACTATGGGCCCAAACTGAACTAATCTAAATACACTTGTGGTCATCACACGTAATACCTGAAAAATCTCTACATGATAGGTTTTATCATGATCATTATTTACATATGAAAAAAATGAGACCCAAAGGAGTTAGATAAATATCTTGGTGCTATTGGAGATGGGCTTTGCATCTAAAACTATCTGACCTGAAAGATTATCCCATGCCTACAATTCCCCACTTCATACCAAGAACACTGACATGCATAGAGTATGATGTGCAGTAGCCAGGCAGAAACTGTTACACCCTACAAATAAAATATATTGAGTAGATACTGCCACTGCCATACAATGGATTTCCTTTAGATTATAAAACCATTTGGACTACAAACTACTTTTCTGCTAAAAATTATGATTGGTCATACTCTTCGGAAAATTTGCGAGTTTTGGAGACTGGGTTTCCCTGTCTTAACACCGCAAATACAAGAATGGTAAAAATGTGTGAGACAAAGATTGGTAAAGATGCTTGCATAAGGAGGCAGATGAATCTGAAAAATGTACTAAATACACTAGAATTTTTGTCTGAGAGAATGCAGAGGTTTAAAAACACAGTATATTGTTTTGTTAGGGCTACCATGACAAACCCACACTGAGTGGCTTAACCAACAGAAATTCACTTCCCCACAGTTCTGGAGGCTAGAAGATCAAGATCAAAGCAACAGTAGGGTTAGTTCCTTCTGAGAACCATGAGAGAAGATGATGCTCCAGACCTCTCTCTCCTTGGCTTACAGATTGCCATCCTCAACCTGAGTCTTCAAACCTTCCCTCTAGACATGTCTGTGTCAACACTTCCTCTTCTTATAAGGACACCACTGATCCTGGATGGGGGCTATCCAAATGACCTATTTTAACTTAATGACCTCTATAAAGATCCTATCTCCAAATACAGTTCCATTCTGCAGTATTGAGGGTTAGAGCTTCAACATATGAGTTTTGGAATGAGAACACAATCTAATCTATGACACAGAGGGGAAAGCAATCATATTAGGGACTTTATCCCTGTGAAATCAAATGTGCATATAATACACAAAATACCAGCAGGAATATAAAGTCATTTATATAAACAAGCAATCAAGGAATTAACAGGGTACTGTTTTAGCCTATTAACATTATTGATGAAGATAAATATGTAGCCCCTAATATCTGTATCTTTACAGATTTACATGGTTTAAGCTCCCCTCCCCCGCTTTAAGACATGCTCTAACTTTTCATTCTATAATCTCAAGAATAGGCATGTAGGTGTACCACACGTATTTCTTGGGAAATAACATTCTTCAAGGTCATGCGACTTTGGTGGGATCTCTTCATGCCTAGGCATATTGTTAGGGAGATGGGAAAATCAAGAACAGAAGAATCTAATGCCTCCAAGTATTAAATGTAAGATAAAGACCAGGATCACTGTTTGCTTTCTTAGAAAAATAATCGAGAGAAACTGCACGCTTTGCATTTTCTCAATGTTTTAAATTCTCCTCTGTCATTCAACAGCCTTCACCAAGGCCACTCATGCAGTAGAGTAGTGACATTATTGCTTTGTTAAAAATAACTCCTCAAAATGTATGATTCAGGCCTGTCAAACCGAAGTTAGAGTTGAACATTCCACTTTCCTTCCATATATTTTGTGAGAGAAAGAAGATTGATTTTTTTTTTTTTAAAGCAGCCATTTTCTCTGTTTTGTTTTAAGCTGAAATTGGTTGTCAGGATTGAGCATGGTTGAAATATTATGTGCACTAAATGAATGGAGCTGGGTTGTATTCCATAGTATGCCCTAAAAGTGAAAACAAAACAGATTGTTTTTGTGCAGGAAACTAAGCAGACTGATAATGCGCTGATTTGAGCCAAACACCTGAATCGCTGAAGCATTAAATTTCAAAGCTGGAGGCTGACTTTTTGGGTTGTCTGTAGTGGACACTTAATTTCACTAAAGAGACGGTATCTGATGGAAACAATTAAGCTCTATTGGTATATTTTAGACTGACATCTTATACACCATTGCTTTTTAATGAAAAGCTCAGTATTATGTTTGACAGATCAATTGTTCATTGTGTATAGATGGGGCAGAAAGGGACATGCAATATCAAAGCTGATCAACCCAGTAAAGTAGTCAGTGATACTGTTGCCTTTTATCAAAGCCAATGGCTTCAGGTATGGCGGCTTGATAGAGGAAAGCACAACCACAACACAATCATAATAAATGGTAACTGCAAATCATAATAAGCACTATCAAAGGGGATTATTAAAATAAAAACACAGAGGGAATATATTTTGCTTTGGTGATACCATGGAAGTCTCCTAACAGACCTAATATTGTTCTTAGTTTTTAAAAATGGCAAGCAAAGAACATACAAGTCATCTGTTTAAAGATCTGCCAGAGGAAAAAAGGTTCATTTCAGTGTCGCAGATCCTGTTTCCATCAGTTTAATTTTGAGTCTGCCAGCTCAGGGACTACTGTACCATGCTGTAAAATAAAGGCTAATTGAGATTTCTTCCTCAATCTAGTATATCCTATAACTACATAGGTAGACAGTTGCAGTCAGTGAGTCACCCACCTTATACGCATGTCCTTGGTTAGGCCTCTGCCACCTTGAATAGGGATGATATAGGCTAACTAACAGTACATTACAGAAATGAGTGTGTGTCAGAGGCAAGGTTATACGATAAACTGCAGCCTCAGCCATGCTTTTTCTCTTGGCTCACCCTCTGTGGGTGAAGCTAGTAACCATATAAGTGCGCATTTAAGCAGCCCTGTGGAGAGCTCCACAGAGAGGAACTGAGGCCTCCTGCCAAAAGCCAGCACCATTCACTTACCATATGAATGAGCTACCTTGATAGAGAATGCTCCAGGCCCTGTGAGTCCTTGAAATGACTATAACATGAGAAATCCCAGCTGCAAAACAGTTCAGCTGCTGGATTCTTCATCAACAAAAGCTATGAAATAACAAATGCTTGTATTTTCAAATTTTGAGATTACATATTATATACTAATAGATTAACTGATATACTAATAAACTCTAACTCTGAAATAATCTCTTAGAATCCCTCAATGTTGCCCAAGTATTACAATTAAATATGGCCTGGGTATTTCCATAAATGGTGAGGAGTGTTCCATGGACATATTTACAGAAAATGGTCCATAGGGAAGCAATTCATCCATTTATCAGTGGATCCTGCTAGGACCCCAATGACACTTTCATTCCTCCTGCTGTTCAGAGAAAATTAATTCAGCCTTGAGCTGAATAGAATAAATACAAACTAAAAAGATTATCAGAGTGTGACTCTGTATTCATACAGACAGCACTCTCCTTGACATGAATGATGAAAACTGTTAAGGCATATGATATACAACCTGCCAGGGTATAAAACCATGCCAGCAAAACATATTCCGGTCAGATAACCTCAACAGCCTAAAAGCAACTCTTCTACAGTTGACATAAAATAGATGTACCTTCATTAGTGACTATTTTTAACCTTCCACATACAGTGATATGGGGTAGGGGGACACAACCATCTAAAATCATCTATATACACATAGACACCTACAATATTAAAGCCCATCAAGACAGCTAATGTGTTATAATTAATTTTAGGTCACCTATGTGTTTATTTTAGTCTTCTCTGGTGGCTCAGATTGTAAATAGACTACCTGCAATGTGAGAGACATGTGTTCCATTCCTGGGTTGGGAAAATCCTCTGGAAGAGGGCATGGCAACCCACCCCAGTATTCTTGCCTGGAGAATATCCAAGGACAGAGGAGCCTGGTGGGCTACAGTCCATGGGGTTGCAAAGAGTTGGACACAACTGAGCAACTAAGCAAAACAGCACATGGGTTTATTTTGGAAAAGGAATCTAAATCATTGAGAAGCAAATCCCATGGTGCCAACTGGTCTTAAAGGAACATAACCACTGGTTTTAATATACATCTAGCAGCCAACCTACATCCCTCTGAGGTGGAGCACACCTGTAATGTTCATGGAAATAGAAAACCAGGCTTTCTTTCTCTGGGTGTGGCCACCTCTATGGGATGGACTTACCCAGTTAATAACTAGTTAGTTAAAAACCATGAAATTAAGAGTAACATAGGTAGAAATAATGAAAAAAGGAAGAAGGAAAGGATGGAGGGAGGAAAAATACATGAAAATTAAAGCCACAGAAAAAGAAAGGAGGTGAAAGGAAAAGTAGGGGAAAAAAAGATTAATGATTGGAGTAAAATAAAGGAAAAGAATAACATTAAAGGCAGGCATTTTAGAAACAGAGAGACTACTCCTAACTCATTCTATGAGGCCAGCATTACTTTAATACCAAAACCAGACAAACACACTACAAAAAAATGAAACTACAGATGAATCTCTCTTTTCAGCAAGCATGCAAAATCTTTGATAAAATAATAGCAAATAAAACCAAACAATTTGTAAAAAGAATTCTATACTAAGACCAAGTGGGATTTATCTGAGGTATGCAAGGCTGGTTCAACACTTGAATATCTATTAATGTAATCCATCAAAACAACACCCTCCCCTGCAAAAATCATAGGTCATACCAACAGTGTAGAAAAAGCACATGACAAAATCCAATACTCAGTAAAATACTCAGTTAACCACATATACAGGAAAATTTTCTCAGATTCATAAGGACTATCTGTAAAAACCCTATATAACTCACATAATGGTGAGGAACTTGAGGTTTTCCATCTAAGATAATGCACAAGGAAAAGACGTCCCTTCTCACCACTTCTTTTCAACATGATATTGAAAACTGTAGCTAATGCAATAAGATAATAAAAGGGAATAAAAGGTATACAGATTGGAAATGAGAAACTGTCTTTGTTGACAGTTAACATAATCATATACAGAAAATTCTAACAAAATAAGAGCAAACAAAAAATTACTGAAACTAATAAACAATTATAGTGAGGTTACAGGATACAATATTAATTTACAAAGGTCAATCACTTTCTTATATGCCACCAATGAACAAGTAGAATTTGAAATTAAAAGCATAATACCATCTATATTCAGCATTCCCCAAAATGAAATACTTAGGTATAAATTCAAAAAAATATGTACAAGAGTTATATGAAAAAACTATAAAACTCTGATGTGTAAAATCAAAAAAACTAATTGAATGAAGAATTAGTTCATGTTTGCATATAGAATCGATATTATCAAGATTTCAGTTCTCTCCTATTTAATCTATATGTTCAATACAATGACAAAATTCCATCAAATTATTTTCTGTATATCAACAAAACAATTCTAAAGTTTATACGAGGAGGCAAAAGACCCAGAACAGCCAACATGATACTGAAGGAGAAGAACAAAGTCGGAAGACTGATGCTACCAACTTTGAGACTTACCATAAAGCTACAGTAATCAAGACAGTTTGATACTGGCAAAAGAACAGGTTATTGGGACAGAATAGGGAATTCAGAAATAGACTCACATAAATAAACCCAATGGTTCTTTGACAAAAGAGTCAAGATAATGAAGCTATAGTCTTTTCAACAAATGGTTTTGGAACAAGTAGACAACCACATGGGGGAAAAAAAAACCTAAACACACGGATGAAAATTAACTAAAAATGGATAAAAAACCTAAATGTAAAACAGCAATCTATAAAACTGCTAGAAAATAACATAGGGTAAATCCCAAGTGAGTTTTGGTAAGGTGCTGAGTTTTTAGATATAACACCGAAGGTAAGATCCATGAAAAAAATAAGAGATAAACTGGATTTCATTAAAACAAAAAACTCTGAAAGACAATGTTAAGAGAATGAAAAGACAAACCACAGACTGAGAGGAAAATTTTCAAAAGGCACATCTGACAATGAATTGTTATTCACAACAGACGTAAACTCAAAACTCAACATTAAACAATGTGATTTAAAAAATGGGCCAAAGATCTCAATACACATTGCTTCAAAGAAGATACATGTGCATGTTAAGTCACTTTAGTCATGTCTGACTCTTTGCAACACTGTGGACTATAGCCTGCCAGGCTTCTCTGCCCATGGGATTTTCCAGGTAAGATACTGGAGTGGGTTGCCATTTCCTCTCCCAGGAGATCTTCTTGAACCAAGAAGCGAACCTAAGTCAGGTGGGTTCTTTACTACTAGCACCACCTGGGAAGCCCAAGGAAGATATACAAATGGCAGAAAAGCATATGAAATTATGGTACATATCACATGTCATTCAGGAAATGTGAGTTAAAATGAGATAACACACATAAATTAAAACGGCAAAACTATGAAACACTTACATAGAGTATGGGTGTGGAGCAACAGAAATCTTCATTATTGATACTGGAAATGAAAAATATCACAACCACTTTGGGAGACAGTTTGGTAGATTCTTACAAAATAAGAAAAATGTTTTTTATAATACATTCTCTTGCTAGATCCAGCAACCATGCTCCCTGGCATTTACACAAACAAGCTGAAAACAGAAGTTCACACAAAAACTTAAACATGATGTTTATAGTAGCTTTATTCTTAACTGCCAAAACTTGGAAGCAATCATGATGTCAGTCAATAGGTGAAAGGGTAAATGGATTATGGTACATTCAAACATTTGAATATTATTCAGTGCTAAAAAGAAATGAGCTATCAAATCCTGAAAAGACACAGAGGAACTTTAAGTGCATATTCAGTTCAGTTCAGTCGCTCAGTTGTGTCCAACTCTTTGTGACCCCATGAATCACAGCACACCAGGCCTCCCTGTTCATCACCAACTCCTGGAATTCACTCAAACTCATGTCCATTGAGTTGGTAATGCCATCCAGCCATCTCATCCTCGGTCGTCCCCTTCTCCTCCTGCCCCCAATCCCTCCCAGCATCAGAGTCTTTTCCAATGAGTCAACTCTTCACATGAGGTGGCCAAAGTACTAGAGTTTCAGCTTCAGCATCAGTCCTTCCAATGAACACCCAGGACTGATCTCCTTTAGGATGGACTGGATGGATCTCCTTGCAGTCCAAGGGACTCTCAAGAGTCTACTCCAACACCACAGTTGAAAAGCATCAATTCTTCGGCGCTCAGCTTTCTTCACAGTCCAACTCTCACATCCGTACATGACCACTGGAAAAACCATAGCCCTGACTAGACAGATTACTAAGTGAAAAAAGTCAGTTTTTCAAAAGTTTCTTTTTCAAAATGTTATTATCCAACTATATGACCTTCTGGAAAAGGCAAAATTGTGAAGCCAGTAAAAAGGTCAGTGGTTTCCTGATCAGGAAATCTTGTTGGCTCCTTATGCTCCAACCACTGTTTATCCCCCCTGTCACCCCTGGACTAAGCATCATCTCTTGTCTAGATTGTTTAAAGAGCCTAAGAATTGATCCTCTGGTTCCTATCTTCAACCTTTCTCATCAGTTGTGAACAGACACTGTGATTCTCTTAAGAAGTAGGTCAGTTCATGTCATGACGCTGATTTAACCTTCAGTGGCTTCCCAGTTCATGTCACATAAAACCACGCCAGGTTCTGGAACACTGGTTCCCCAGCTACTGCCCTAACCGTAGCTCCTTTATTCTTCTCTTGCTCAGTCCAGACAGTATGATTCTTGGCTGTTCCTCAAGCAGAATGGGCAAGTTTCAGCCCTAAGGCTTTGTGTTCAGGGCTTCCTGCTCCTGGGAATGTTTTGTTTTTTTTTTTCCCCCAAATATTCTTACACTTTCACCATCACCACATTTTGCACAAGTGTTACGTTTATATATGGCCACTCTTTTCACTGCAGCCTTCTTTCCTTTCCCTTACATCCATCTCTACTTTGCAATACCAAAATTCATTACTACCTAACATACTGTCCAGTTTACTTTTTTCCCGCTGGAGAATAGAAATCCCACCAGGGCAGAAATCTTACTTTGCATTTTTGACTGATTTCAAATATCCACAACTGTTCCTGAATACACTGTTTATGCCTATACCAGTTTCCAAGGGTTGCCTTAACATATTTATGGCAAACTGGGTGTGCTAAAACACAGAAATTTATTGTCTCATACTTATAGAGGCTAGACGTCTGAGATCAAGGTGTCAGCAGGGCCATGCTCCCCAAGATACCTGTAGAGGAGGATCTTCTCCCTAGACTTTTTGTGGTTTTCTGACAGTCCTTGCTGGTTCTTGGCTTTCAGCCCTTCAGTCTCTGTCTCCATGATCTCACAATGTTCTCCCCATGTGTCTCTGTGTCTTCTAAGGACAGTAGTCATATTGGATTAAGGGCCCACTCTACTTCAGTATGACCTCATCTTAACTTAGAATTTTAGTTACATCTAATTAATCAGTTAACCTAAGTGATCAATGACCGTATTTTCAAATAAGATCACATGCTGAGGTACCAGTAGTCAGGATTTGAATAGATCTTTTGGGGGACAAGATTCATCCCCAAACAATGTCCCAATATGTTTTAAAATAAGTCAGTTGAAGTCTGAAAGTGACAAGGGGCTCAGAAATATTGTTTTGCTGAGGATGATATGGAAGGTCCATTATGATGGTTAATATCTCTGAATAAAGATTCATTAAAAACACAAAAGTAGCTGCCTTCATAGTTACTTTTGAGCTTATAAATTTTTACCCTGTACCCTTTTTGATGGGCTCCCTGGTGGCTCAGTGGTAAAGAATCTGCCGGCCAATACAGGAGACACAGGTTTGGTTCCTGGGTTGAGAAGATCCCATTGAGAATGAAATTGCAACCTGCTTCAGTACTTGCCCAAAAAATCCCACGGACAGAGGAGCCTGGAAGGCTAGGCTCCACAGGGTTGCAAAGAGTCAGACATGACTTAGCAACTAAACAACAAAACCACAACTTTTTTTGATAAACATAAAAATGTGTATTATTCCTTTTTTAAAAAATATGCCTTCATATTACAAAATAAAGCTAGTGATTCTTCAACATAATCTTCAATCATAATACTGAATATGTTTAAAATACACAGAGCCACCCCATATTATCTCTCCTATGAAAATCACAATGAAATAGGTCTTAGTTTCAGAAAATAAGATAGCAAGAAAAATAATACCAACATGATACAATAAATATGACAATTATTGCCAGTTTTTTCATTGGTAGAAATATGCTTTTCTTTTAATTTCCCTGAAGGTCTATAGCTTATTTCTAGATTACATGCTATCATAATTTCTTTTTTGGAATTTTAAACAATAAACCATTATTATATCATAAGTAAACAAATTATAAAATAATTCTTTTTCTCAAAAGCTCAATAGAATTTTTCTGCTTTAATGCCTCCTATGCCTCTTTAATTCAGTATTTATATTTATGACAGGAACCAGTTTTCAGTTAAAATAAAAAGAACTCCTGTGATGTAAGGATGGGGAATACATTATTCCACCCTCGTTTGAATAAACATGTTCAGAAATTGATCTCCTCTTTTTAGATTTGTGACATTCCAAACTCCTCCAGGCAAGAAGAGGATGCTCCAATATGGCTTCTGATCATTGGTTTCAACCTTTCTGACATTAGCAAAGTCTTGTGGGAAATCCAAAATTCATCTGTCCCTTCAGATCTCTGTGAGTTTGAATTACCTGACAGATAATAAGAAGATACACTTATTTTGCTAACAAAACTTTTAGAGAAAATATACTAAGGGCAGAAGGGACTCCAAAAGAAACAACTTGTCTAGAATTTTCTAAATCATGATGGCTTTTGTGTCAATGGTGGAATGTGAGATGTTTATAGGTAGCAATACACTATTTTACAAGTTGATTTTAAGAGGAATGTATTGTATTTGTTTTGTATGCATATTAATTCAATTTGCTGAGGTAAAAGACTCCAAGAGCTATTATTCTTAGTTTGGGTGAGGAGTTTCACCAAACTCAAACTAGATGTGTCAAGAAGAAATAGCTATTTTAGCTTGTGATTTCATAGATATTGCAGTTTAAGAGAATGTACATTTATTAAAAAAAAAAAGTCAACTAATTTAAAGTCTATTGAGAGGAAACAAATAGCATGAAAGCGGTCCTTAGATCTATCTAAAATATGAAGATGATACCAAAAATCACTGAAGTTTAGGAAACATTGATGTAGCAGGTAAGCAGAGTAAAAAAAGGGGTAAAGTGACTCCTCTGCTCAAGAGTTACTGCTCCAGGTGGGAAATAATTCTTTCCTTGGCTCTTTCACTCTCTTTCTTTCTTTCCTCCGCGTATCCCTCTGCTTTTACTTACGTCTCTGTATATATGAATTTATATACTTTCTATATTATTACCACTTGTTCACTGATCTGCTTCCTCTAGTAAATTGTGAGCTGCTTAGGGTCTCACTTCATTCATCTGTGTGCAACCATCAGCTGGTAGGATGCCCAGCACACAGCAGGGCTGAATAGATGTTGAGTAACAGCAGAGTCGGGGCTCAGTCTTCTGGCCTCTGATCTCCATCACTAAGTCTCCTGCCCCACTTTCACCTAGTCTAGGACGATTTCCACTGTACCATCCATTCTACATTTATTGCTTGGATAGTCATTTCCAACATCAGAAACTAAAATAGCGATAATGATGTCTTCTACATTAAAAAAAAATGAGAAAAATTGTAAATTAATATCCAGTTAAATATTTCCATGTAGAAAAATATTTCCAAAAATTTAGTGCTTGATTAAACAAATGCTAAACAGGGCAGTACCACTGATTTAGAGCAAGTAGGAAAAATGATAATCAGTATTTATTATTTACGTATGCTTTGATCATATCCTAGATGTTAACCTGTATTGCATGCAACATAAGACATGTAATCAGACAGTCCAAATTCTGATTGCAGTTCTGCTTATTACTTCTGTCTGGATTTGCTCAGATCATGAACACCAACGAGAAGAAAAGTAACAACCTCAGGTGACATGTGCCGAAAATAAACCAAATAAGGCCTGGGTCCCAAGGCCAGGCTCCTTCTGTTGATTGAGTTAATCAAATACATAGATTAAAAAGCTATGAATGATTTCATTCATTATCTACTCAATAATTAATCCCATACTCAGTAACTAGAACTTTACCCAGTATGAAAGTGAAAGTATTAATTGTTCAGTCAAGTGCTTTGCAATCCCATGGACTATAGCCCATGAGGCTCCTCTGTCCATGGGATTCTCCAGGAAAGAACACTGAAGTGGGTAGCCATTCCCTTCTCAAGCAGCTGTTTCTGACCCCGGGATCAAACCTGGGTCCCCTGCATTGCAGGCAGATCCACTATCTTTAAATTTTTCACAGTGTAGTGGTGGATGCAGCCTGCAGTAAATCAGAGCTATTGCAAAATCTTAAGTTCTATAATAGGCAGATACATTCATACTTTGGAGGTGTAGAATAATCAATTTGCTCCTGAAGAGCAAATAGAATCGGGACCCTACGTGAGAATGATTACAACTTTGGAGACAGAAGATGAGAGTTCAAGTTAGGAGGTGTATCACTCTGGGCCTTTTATAATATACTATAAAATTTATTTATAGGCTATCTATAAAATTACAGTTCTCAGAGATTGTCTTGTCATCTGTAAAATGGATACATAGTACCTACTTGCTGAGATGATGATAGGAAGAAACAGTGATATAAAGCATATAGTGCTCAATGCTTTTTTGAGTAAGCAAAGATAGGCAACATGTCTTCTAGGCTAGGAGGCATTGTGAGGGACATATCAATAATCAACTCTGGAGATCCAGGAAAAAAATCAGGAATTAGAAAGTGAGTTTTAAAAGTACAAACAAAAATCAAAAGAGTAGAAATCAGAAGTAAATAAATCACAAGAAAAGGATGGGTAGGTGAAAAATAAGTCAGGCTGTAGAAAAAGGTCTTAGTGCTTTCCCCCTTCTTTCCAAGGCTATCCTCAAGTGCTGTTATTTGAACAGAAAAAAATAGAAAACAATAACAAAAATAAAACAGGAAAAATAGCATGAATGAGTACTAGCTACAAGATTTGGTTAGCAAACTCACCCTAACCACCATTCCAGCTAGTTCCTCTAACTACTTCCTCTAGCCTCTGTATCTGTTGTCCATGCACTTGGCCAATGTTTTGGCCTCATGGCCTTGATTTATAACCTTGACCCCTTGTCCTTCAGGCCTGGTTTCTGACCTGTACCATCAATGCTCTCCATACCTCCTTTGATATTCAGCCAGCCTCCTGTGTGGTTACTGATTACTATTTCCCTGAGAGCTTGGCTCTAGCAGTTCAACTAATAAATGTCCTTCCTTTCCCTATTTATGTGAGATATTCCAGGCTCTAGAAAGGAAATCTCACCAGTACTCACAGTATTAAACTAGGAACACAGACAACTCCCTTCAGTAAATGTGAAGTAGGCCAAGGAAAACGCAGTACATAGGAAGTTTCAGAATTGTGGCAGACAGCTGCCATGCACCCACCAAGGATACTCAAATTCAAATTAAACAAAGAAAAACACTATTCTAGACAAATATATCTGCAGGCTTGGGGGGAGGGCTGAATCTGCAACCCCTAGATAAATACTTAATGCTGCCCAGATATCTCCAGCTAAATCTGGTTAGCTACCTCTAAACCTGGAGGGTACTTTTCATATGAAAACGTGCCATAATTTTATCATCTTACAACTTCTCTAAAAATATAAACTAAGACTTAAGTTGGTTTTCATAATAGACTAAAAGACTTAAGCTGGTTTCCTTAAGATCCAACCTGCTAGGGCACAATAGACAGCATATTAAAAAGCAGACATTACTGTGCCAACAGAGGTCCATCTAGTCAAAGCTATGACCTCTTAGTAGGGCCTGTGAATAACACTCACTGCTGGTGTTTTATTTGCAGTAGTGATTGAGTGAAGGACTATAATCATAATATGCTCACTACTTGCTTTTGCTTTAATATTCAACTATAGTAGTGTTTAAAAGTTAAAGGAAGAATAAACTCGAATATAAAAGCAAAAAAAAAAAAAAGCTATGGTTTTTCCAGTAGTCATGTATGGACCTTAGAGTTGGACCATAAGGAAGGCTAAGTGTCAAAGAATTGCTACTTTTGATCTGTGGTGTTGAAGACTCTTGAGAGTCCTTTGGACTGCAAGGAGATCAAAGGAGTCAATCTTAAAGGAAGTCAGTCCTGAAGATTCATTTGAAGGAATGATTCTGAAGTTGAAGCTCCAATACTTTGGCAATCTGATGTGAAGAGCTTACTCATTAGAGAAGACCCTGATGCTAGGAAAGATTGAAGACAGGGGGAGAAGGGGATGACAGAGGACAAAATGGATGGATGGCATCACCAACTTGATGGACATGAGTTAGAGCAAGCTCCGGGAGTTAGTGAAGGACAGGGAAGCCTGGCATGCTGCAGTTCATGAGATTGCAAAGAGTTGGACATGACTGAACAAAAACTACTAGTGTGCAAAGGCCTGAAGTTTGCCCACTAGCTTTCCATCATATAAAGTAAATTGCTGTTTGATTCTCTGTCAAATACAGTCTTTGTCAATATACAAGAACGTTCTGAGGTTAGAGCCAGCACTTTTCTCCTACTGGGCAAGCAAACATAAAAATTAGAATGACCTAAGAAGGTGTGTGTGTGCTAAGTTGCATCAGTCCTGTCCAACTCTTTGGGACCCTATGGACTGTAGCCTGACAGGCTCCTCTGTCCTTGGCATTCTCCAGGCAAGAACACTGCAGTGGGTTGCGTGCCCTCCTCCAGGGGATTTTCCAACCCAGGGATTGAACCCATGTCTCTTATGTCTCCTCCATTGGCAGGCGAGTTCTTTACCACTCATGCCCTCTGGGAAGCCCTTACCTAAGAGGGTATAAACCCCCTATAAGATCAGCAAAGGGCCTGCATTTAAGAAGACTCTCAAGGAAAGCTCATCTTAATTAGAGACTTTGAATTAGGGACTTTCATGGTAACCAGAGACCCCAGGAATTTGGAAGCCAGAAAATCTCACCCCTCAAATGTGAGTGCTGGTACATTCCCAGCTCTGGCTTGCTGCCTTCACGCAGCTGAAGTTCTTGTATTCATTACTCATATTAGATGTTTTCCTTGCCTGGTAGCTTTCTATCAACCACTGTCACCCAGGTAGCAATTTCTAGGTAATTATTTGCAGATGTACAAAATGGTATATAATTAAAATCCATTTGCTATTCATCTCCTAATGACTTTACCAAAAGTGCTCATTTTCTCTCTGGGGCAAGTAAAAAGAAAAAAGAAAAAACACCTTACCAATATGTTAATCCAGGTCATAATTGATTGATATTTTCAATTAATTCTTCCATGTGTTTCTCAGCATTTCACCCACCTACCCCGCAACTCTACCCCAATTAAAAAACAAGTTTATTAAACATATGTGCTCTTTCTTCCTACTGAAATCTGAGTCCCCAAAGACTATACAAAAGGGAACATGTCCCTAATTTTCCCATCATTAGTGAGGGAGATCTATGCCTTTGAATCACTGTGCAGAACTTTTATGAAATTAAAAAAAAATGTATTCATATTGTCTTAATTTAATATTTTTGTATATAAAACTGGAGCATGACTCCTGCATATAAAGGAAAACAGGGTTTGTAGTGGAAAAAACATTACAGATTATTAATGAAACTATGTATCTCTTTTTAAAATAATTTTTAAGATACCAGTCAAGGTTAAAAACTAGTTTGAAAATAATTTGTATTAAGGAGGGAGTGACCTGAGTGTCCCACTAGAGATTCATTGAGTTGCACATGAATTGTCAGGATAGGTTCTACTGAAGAAAATTCGTATCAGTTTCTGAATATGACTTGCATTTTATATATCTACTGTCCCCACTCAGAAAACTTCCAAACACAATATGCAAAAATACATAATTATTTATATTTTTATAAATGTTTAACAATCAATGCAATAGGTTGTCTATAATAATTTAAATCGGTAAATTTGTGTTTAGCCAAGTACAATACAAGCAGTAAATGCTTCCTTATGTCCTATGAAATACTATAGCTTCCAATACGGTTTTAGATAGATACTTTCCTTGATTCATTTGAAACCACAAAATCATAAACATTCTAAATTATACAGCATGGGTCTTTGTTTTAAAGATTAGGAAAACAGATTTAGAAATTGTGAGTGGTTTATAGATGATGAATTATAATAAACACCAGATCAAGTCTGACTACTAAACAAGTCTGAATTGGTCAGTGAATGGCATTACTATATATGTTAGAAAAGGCATTAAACACAAGACATGCATTATATAAAAGGAGATCTTTCCTTTCGGGGAAAAGGAAAGATTTATTTATCTTTCATATTTGTAACGCTGTAAAGTATAGCTCAATATTTTACAAATAGTAAGTACTCAACAAATTTTGAATGGGATAGCACTTTAAATTCCTACTGTCAAATAATTCAATGTCTTTCTCTCCTTTTTCCTTTCTACCACCTCTCTCTCTCTCTCTTTCCTATACTTGGCTCCTTAGAATATGATGGTTCTCAAACTAGTTGTTAAATTGCTTTAGTATCACTTGGGAGTTTAAATTTTGCTACCCTCTACTCTCAAATGAGTTCCAGAAAAACATCTATTTCTGCTTTATTGACTATGCCAAAGCCTTTGACTGTGTGGATCATAATACACTGTGGAAAATTCTGAAAGATATGGGAATACCAGACCATCTGACCTGCCTCTTGAGAAACCTATATGTGGGTCAGGAAGCAACAGTTAGAACTGGACATGGAACAACAGACTGGTTCCAAATAGGAAAAGGAGTGTGTCAAGGCTGTATATTGTCACCCTGTTTATTTAACTTATATGCAAAGTACATCATGAGAAATGCTAGGCTAGAGAAAGCACAAGCTGGAATCAAGATTGCCGGGAGAAATAGCAATAACCTCAGATATGCAGATGATACCCTTATGGCAGAAAGTGAAGAGGAACTAGAAAGCCTCTTGATGAAAAGTGAAAGAGGAGAGTGAAAAAGTTGGCTTAAAGCTCAACTTTCAGAAAACTAAGATTGTGGCATCTGGTCCCATCACTTCATGGGAAACAGATGGGGAAACAGTGGAAACAGTGTCAGACTTTATTTTTGGGGGCTCCAAAATCACTGTAGATGGTGATTGCAGCCATGAAATTCAAAGACGCTTACCCCTTGGAAGGAAAGTTATGACCAAACTAGACAGCATATTGAAAAGCAGAGACATTACTTTGCCAACAAAGGTCCATCTAGTCAAGGCTATGGTTTTTCCAGTAGTCATGTATGGATGTGAGAGTTGGACTGTGAAGAAGGCTGAGTGCTGAAGAATTGATGCTTTTGAACTGCGGTGTTGGAGAAGACTCTTGAGAGTCCCTTGGACTGCAAGGAGATCCAACCAGTTCATTCTAAAGGAGATCAGTCCTGGGTGTTCTTTGGAAGGAATGATGCTAAAACTGAAACTCCATTACTTTGATCACCTCATGCGAAGAGCTGACTCATTGGAAAAGACTCTGATGCTGGGGGGATTGGGGGCAGGAGGAGAAGGGGACGACCAAGCATGAGATGGCTGGATGGCATCACCGACTCAATGGACATGAATTTGGGTGAACTCCGGGAGTTGGTGATGGACAGAGAGGCCTGGCGTGCTGCGATTCATGGGGTCGCAAAGAGTCGGACATGACTGAGAGACTGAACTGAACTGAACTACTCTCAAATTCAAATTGTGGAATTGGAGAGACTGTTGAGAGTCCCTGGGACTCCTAGGGGGGTGAAACCAATCAATCCTAAAGGAAATCAACCCTGAATAATCATTGGAAGAACTGATGCTGAATTTGAAGCTCCAACACTTTGGCCACCTGAGGTGAAGAGCCAACTCATTGAAAAGACCCTGATGCTAGGAAAGACTGAAGGCAAAAAAAGAAGGGAGCAACAGAGAATGAGATCGTTAGGTAGTATCACTGACTCAAAGGACATGAATTTGAGCAAACTCTGGGAGACAGTGAAGGACAGAGGAGCTTGGTATGCTGCAGTCCATGGGATCACAAAAAGTTGGACACGACTTACCGACTGAACAACAAATACTCTCAAAATTCTTTGCAGTTGGTTCTGGAGAAACTTAAGAAGTGGTAGCCTATGGACTTGGAAATGCCATCTTTGGAGTTACCAACAGGTATTTCTTTTTGGAGCAGGATTCAGAGCCATTCACAGTGTTTATTGAGCCAGAGTGGAATCTGAAAACTAGTCCTTCTCTCCACTCCATCCCAGTGAGGTGCAGAGAGATATGCTTACATATGTGTGCATACCAACCTAGAATCTGTTCAGCAATAGCAAGTCTCCACCTTTCCTTTTCTCCCAGAGAGGCCATGCATGATGGGAGGGAAGGTCATGGCCAATGGATCAGACAAACCTAGGGACTTCAAATCCTGCCTAAGTGATTGTGGGCAAGTAACTCCTAAGTCAGTTTCCTAACATATAAAATAAAGATAGTAAGAACTAGTTCAGAGGGAGTTTACAGAACTAGAGTAAATCATGTACACCTGTGGTGGATTCATGTCAATGTATGGCAAAACCAATACAGTATTGTAAAGTGAAAAAAAAAGAAAACAAAAAAAGGGGGGGATCCCCTCAAGACAAATAAAAATGGAAGGATAACATACCAAGACATGTACTGCAGCAAAAGCATTAATGAGGAAAGTGTATAGCAATAAACACCTACGTTAAAAAAGAAAAAAAAATATTTTTCCTAAAATGCCCTTTCATAGTAGATGTTTCAGAATTTCAATTTTTTCTTCATTTTTAGACCCTAACTTAAGGGGAAAAATACCTTATTATTAACTTCATATATCTGTTTGTACACTAGCAGAAAATGTTCCTGTGGCTTCAAAAAATAAGTGAGTGTCAAATTGATTATCTGTAACATTCATTCTTAATCCAGGACTGGATTATTTTGATTTATACTGACTTGTTTACTACTACAGACTGAATATTTGAGCCCCTCCCTGCCCCTAACATTCAAATGTTAAAGTCAAATCCACAGCATGACAGTGTTAAGAGGTGGGACTTTAGGAGGTGACTAGGTCTTAAGAGGGAAGCCCTTAAGAAGAGGACTGTGTGTGCTCAGTTGTGTCCGACTCTTTGTGACCCTGTGGACTTTGCAGCCCGCCAGGCCCCTCTGTGCATGGTATTCTCCAGGCAAGAATACTGCAGTGGGTCGTCATGCCTTCCTCCAGGATCTGCCAGACCCGGGGCTCAAACCCATGTCTTTCCAGTCTCCCGCATCGGCAGGCATGTTCTTTACCACTAGTGCCGCCTGGGAATCTGCCAGTACTTTGATCACGGACTTCTGGCCTCAAGAACTGTGAGAAATAAATGTTTGCTGTTTAAGCTACCCAATCTGTTTTTGGGGTTTTGTTTATAGTACCCTGACATCTGCCTATTTATAATTTGCTATAGGACTTTGCTAAAACTGTCAGCTGAACATATATCATATGACACGACAAATAGTTATATTTCATATTTTAGTAGATATCAAACTGACTTTTAACATGTCAGTACAAAATCTTTGGAAATATTCATTTTCACTAAATCTTATAAATAATGAATATTTTTTTCCATTTTTTATAAATAAAAGGAAAGTATAAAACCTGAAAATAGTCACTATTTTTCAACAATTGAGGAGGAAAACTGTAAGAAGACGACTCTTTGACATTGGAAATTGAATGCCAACTTTTTTTCACCTCTTACTCTTCCCAACTTAATATATTCTCTCACAGGCTTAGAATGACTCCAACCTCCCAATAACTTCATTAAAACCTGAATATACTGAAACTGACTGAGACTAGAGTTTCCCCTGCTTACTCCAAAGCGCCTAACTTTATGACAAAGTAACAGACAGAATGTAGCAGTTAAGCCATGCTCACATTAGACAGGGCTCAACATATTTTTTTAACCCAAATGATTTGAAGTTCTGATTTATTAAGCAGCAAACCAACAGTATTTTCAAGGACAAATGGAATTTTGAAAAAAATGATCATGGCTTTGTTGGTTGTCCTTCGCTAAGCACTAAAATGATGATAATAAAAATATTATACATTAAACAACCTCTGCTGCTAAGTCGCTTCACTCGTGTCCAACTCTGTGCGACCCCATAGATGGCAGCCCACCAGGCTCCCCCATCCCTGGGATCCTCCAGGCAAGAACACTGGAGTGTGTTGCCATTTCCTTCTCCAATGCATGAAAGTGAAAAGTGAAAGTAAATTTGCTCAGTCGTGTCTGACTCTTAGCGACCCCATGGACTGCAGCCTACCAGGCTCCTCCATCCATGGGATTTTCCAGGCAAGAGTACTGGAGTGGGGTGCCATTGCCTTCTCCTAAACAATCTCTATGAACCTGTAAATACTACTTAATGGTTCTATATCTTCCACATACATAAAATTGAGATCATTATAGCACCAACCTCCATAGGGTATGCTGAATATTATGTAAATTAATAAATCTGTCCAGCTTGTCACACCGTAGATGCTATGAGGATGTCTGTTATTACTATCATACCATTAATAAAATCTAGGGGTTTCATCCCAGGTTTCTGACCCCATGTGCTCTTGCCCTAACTCAGAGCCTTTTCTGGGGAGGTGCAGGAAGATGCCTGGGCCATCCAAGCACAAGCATGAATTACCTTGACTCTGGTGGCTCAGACGGTAAAGGATCAGTCTACAATGCAGGAGACTCTGGTTTGATTCCTGGGTCATGAAGATCCTCTGGAGAAAGAAATAGAAACCCACTCCAGTGTTCTTGCTTGGGAAATCCAATGCACAGAGGAGCCTGGTGGGCTACAGTCCATGGGATTGCAAAGAGCTAGACATGACTGAGCAATTAACACTTTCACTTGACAGAGGAGGTCCTAACAAAGGGTTGGCCTGCCATTGTCCATAAGTCAGTTTAAGTGGAAGAGAGAGAAGAAAATATGACATGCCTTTCAGTTAAATGTACTTAAAGCAAAAATCTACAGGCATTTCAAAGACTAAATAGAGGAAATGATGAGCATCATCAATAGTCAATATGAGATGCTGAAAAGTTACTGTCCCTGTAACACAGCAAATTATCACAATTACCCAACAACAGTTTACAAAATCAGAGTGATCATGGATGTCAGGGTCTGTTCATCTTAGCCCTCCCTCTGTCTGGAGTGAATAATTGATTGATTAGGCCAGAAAAAGCCTCTGGCCCACAAACGAGGAGCTAAGGTTGCCAGATTTAGCAAAACAAGAAAACAGGCTACACAGTTAAATTTTATTTTCAGAAAAACAACAAACTCTTTTTTAATTATAAGTGCATTCCAAATGATGCATGGGTCATATTTATATAGACTAAAACATTATTTGTTAATTATGACAATCAAATTTAAGCAGGTGTTCTGGATTTTACCTGGCAACCTTAGTAGACCTACTTTCCAAAGTTCCTTTCAATTATTTGAGAAAGGAAATTGTTATGGAATGAATATTTATTTGTATCCCCACCTCCCAGATTCATATGTTAAGGCTCTAACTCCTAATATTACCTATTTGAGATGGAGACTTTGGGAAATAATCAGGTTGAGATGATGAGTGTGAGACTCTTATGATGGGATTAGCGCCGGTGTAAGAAGAGATGTTAGAGTTTGTCCCCTCTTGGGGCAACACAGAGCAGAGGCCCTGGGGGCACACAGCAAGGGAGTGGCCTCCTGAGAGCCAAGGGCAGAGGCCTCAAGAGAAGAAAGCTTCCTGGGCAGCCCTTGACCCTGAACTCTCAAGCTTTTAGAACTATGAGAAATAAATTTCTGTGTTTAAGCCACCTAGTCTATATTTTATTAGAACGACCGAGCAGATTAAGCCACTGAGCAGCTCACCACTGAACCACCTGGGACGCCCTCAGCTTCCATAGTTTTCCTTTCTAATTAATTTTGCTTTTCTGCCATTCCTGACCTCTTTTCACTCCAATCTCAAACTCACTGCCTTTCCAAAAGTGGGTTCCACTTCACTTTTCCCTAGACCACACTCTTCCAGGTTCTCGACACTGTTGTACAGTGCCCCACTTACAAATTGTCTTCACTTTAAAGTCTCACCAATAACAGATTAATAAAGCCCTTGTCTATCCACTGTCAGCCCCCTTTTCTGTGGCCCGTTGAATGTTATTTTTACCACACAGGGGTTTTAGTGAATTCAGGCAAGATTGAAAGCTGTTACAGTAGGCCGGTGGCTGAATGCTGAATTTCATTTTCCACTTCAGAAAAATATTTGTTACAGAACACTTGAAAAACTCAGCCTAGATTTTTCAATTCTTCCACAAGTTTTGTGTGCAACTTATAAAATCTCTACCTTGTTAAAAAAAAACAAACAAACTTTACTAATTGTTTTAGCATACACAAGGGTTTCCTATTGGCTTAGATGGTAAAGAATCCATAATGCAGGAGAGCTGAGTTCGATCCCTGGGTCAGAAAGATCCTCTGGAGAAGGGAAGGGCTCCCTATTCCACTATTTTTGCCTGAACAATTTCATGGACAGAGGAGCCTGGTGGGATCCATGGGGTTGCAAAGAGTTGGATATGACTGAGCAACTAACATTCTCACTTTTTCTTTTTCACTTTATCACACACATATTCACCCACACCTATTTGGATTTTTATAGTTCAATCTCCATTAGGTAGCTGAGCTCTTGACTGGAAACTAAAGCTTTTGCTTTTCTCTCATTTCTGACCTCTTTCCCCCTCAATCTCAAACTCACTGTTTCTTCCTGTCCCTCTACCTTCCCCCTACTTGTCTCCCATACACACATACACAGACAGTATTAACTCTTACTGATTTTTCATTCATCTTTAAGCATAATTAAGACAGTGCTATATACACAGCAGTTACTCAATACATCAGCTGTTGTTTTCTGACAACACTAACCTGCAGTTATGCTCAATTATTTCTGATTTATGAAATTATTCCTGAGTTATTTTCTTTCATTAGTCTCAGAGGAAAACAAGAGAAAGATTCTGCCTGGAAGATAGTGCAATTACTCTCAAGGAATTTCCCATAAAATATTCTCAAAAATATAATATAAAAAGAATTGTGGTTTATGAAATTTACTTTAGGCTTCCCCATGTTGATCTTTTCACTCTAAAGCTTATTTCATTTTGGTTCTTAACTTTAAGCACAGAATAATTTGCTTGCTTGGATTACCATTGAGTCTAATAAGTGTTGGTCGTTAATAAAACTTTTTCAGAACATGATAATGGCTTAGGAAAAGTACATTTATATAGTAAAAGTTGAAGGGAAATGATTCTTGAGAGGAAAAGCTTTCCAAATTATGCAAAGAATGAAATTTACTCAACTTTTAAAGATCCAATGGGAGAGAATCTGTATGCAGTTATGCTTGTTTAACTGACTTAAGCTGAGCTTTTCTACCCAAAATAGACACATTTTACATAAGAATGTTATATATTGGTTTATTATAAGTTGCATGAGCCTGGTTTCCTCTGTAAGTATTGCTTACTTTATTTCATTTCAAATTCATTCTTGAATTCATGGCTCCTTTGTGCTTTTTTAGAAAAAAGATATTTCCCCAATGGATGCATTTTACTTCCTTTCAGTCTGCTTCTTCAACTCCTCCAAAATTCTAAATTCTGACTATCAAACACAATTTAACAAGCTGAGAGTAGGTGTGTTCCTAGCCTGTGATTACCCAATACCCTATGCATACCATTATCCTGCTGAGTTGCAATCATCTCTTTGCTTGACTGTATTCCCTGCTAAGGCATGAGTTTGTCAAGACCACAGCTTGGTTGTTATCCCATAAGGCACATGATTCCTAGCACATGGCTGGGACTTGATCTATGGACCAATAAACAAACCAATAGATAAACAGGGACTTCAAAATAGGCATGATGACTCAGGCACTCAAAAATGAAGTAGTAAAGAGGTTGAAAGTAAATAGTCTCTGCAAGAGAAAATGAAAGTCACTCAGTAGTGCCCGACTCTATACAGTCCATGGAATCCTCCAGGCCAGAATACTGGAGTGGGTAGCCTTTCCCTTCTCCAGGGTACCTTCCCAACCCAGTGATTGAACCCAGGTCACCTGCATTGCAGGCGGATTCTTTACCAGTTGAGCCACAAGGGAAGCCCAAGAATACTGGAGTGGGTAGCCTATTTCTTCTCCAGTGGATCTTCCTGACCCAGAAATCAAACTGGGGTCTCCTGCATTACAGGCAGACTCTTTACCAACTGAGCCTCTACAGACAGGTTTTTAAATTCCCATCAAAAACATTTCATTCTATCACCAGAAATATCACCTTGAAATGTTGTTAGTTTCTGGCATTTGTTATTGTTTGAAGCTAACCACAGTTATTTGAGCCTTCCCTGGTGGCTTAGACAGTAAATAATCTTCCTGTAATGCAGGAGACCTGGGTTTAAGCCTTGGATTGGGAAGATCCCCTGGAGAAGGGAATGGCTACCCACTCCAGTATTCCTGCCTGGAGAATACCATGGACAGAGGAGTCCATGAGGTCACAAAGAGTTGGACATGACTGAGTGACTAACACTTCACTTCATAGTTTTATTTATCTTTTTCACTAATATCCTCTGTGCTCCAATGTTTAAGGTAATTTCTATGACAAAAGAACAGAAACAAATGTCTCCCTACTAATATAATGAGTCACACGAGGAACTGCTTTAAGTAAATAGAAAATTATACCATAGTGAATCACCATTGAATTTTATACTATCATAACTACATGATTTTCCACTTACATTTCATTAGCACTTGCAAATTTACAGTGCCTTTCATATAAATGATGTTATTTAAAAAGACCCATAGCTTTTAGTTATACAAAGCACTACAGGACTTTGTGGTTTTTTGAGAAAATCTGAAGTACAGAATTATAAAAATTAAAAAGGTGGAGTTCCAGCTGATCTAAGCTAATAGAATTTCATTTCCTCAATGCCTCCCCAAGTGTTATGTGGATCACAGTTCAGAAACCTAAGTGAGCCAGGGTACTTTATAGGCTAGAGGAATTTAAACAGAGAGGCAGTCCCCAGAGGAGTGCAAAAAAGAACCCTGGGCTGGAAATAGAGCATTAATTTTCAAAGAAGACCAACTGTGTCAACAGTCTTCACAATATGACTTTCAAGCTAAAGCACCCCAGAAGAACAATAAATCAATAATCAGCTCTATCAGACGTAACTGATTCTGTTTCAACATTGAGCTAATATAGAAGAAAATTATCTGGAGGAATTAACTAGCTTAGTTTCATGACTCCTTAAGGAAGCAATAATACTAACTAGTCTCAATGAAACAAAAGCACTGTCAGTTATAAGCACATTAATGTAGAATGTCCTTATTTGATGTCCAGATAGAGTCCAATTCACTGCTAGTATCATCAGTCTAAATATACCATGGACACTATAGGGTTTTGTTATCATAACTTAATCAGCAGAAAATGCTAAGGTGTCCCTTTAGGTGACATTAAAACTGAATGAGGGTAGTGACATCATAACTTAAAATATATATATTCTTTTAAATTTGGAAACAACTGGATACTTGAAGAGAATTCAGAGAACATTTCAGTTCTGGGTCCTGTCTGGCAAAGTGTATGCTACACTCCTGGGCAGTTTGACATGAAAATTACTAATGTTCTGATATCAGCAAAACATATATTTTAGACACCCTCCAAGCTCACTGCCTTTTCTCTAACATTACCATATCCATCTTCATACCATTTGAGTCTTCATCATAACATATTGAATGCTTATCCTGTGTCAAGAACTGAACTTCTTTCTCCTTCCCCTGATTCTGTTCATTTGGTTTCAAATTATCAAGTGTCTGGTTTATTCCAATCACTTCCTTATGGTTTTTCCTCAAACTTCTTCCTCACTGCAGACACAATGATTACAACACAGATAAACAAATATGACTGCAAACCTTTCCTATCTCAAATCTTTCAGCTATGCCCTTTTCATTCATCTAGAAAACATTTGCTTCCTCACTAGGCTTCATGCACCTGCAGAAGAGTCCAAGCTTCTTAGCATGGCATAAAAGGTATTTCTGGTTTCTATCTAAGGTACTGAGTATCATTTTCTAGTATTCTCCTCACATTTACCTTTCAGAAATAGCAAGTACATGACAGTGCCCTGAAGACAATATTCTGTTTTACACACCCGTGTCTTTTCTTATGCAGTCCATTCATCCCGAAATGTCTCAGTTTCTAGGGCACTTGATGACTTTCTACCCAGCCTTCAAAGCATGCTGTAATATTACCCTGTGAGGCTCTCCTTTCTATCTTCAAGAAAGTAAATGTACTACTCTGTATTACATTAAATCTGCCCTTATTGCTCACATCATAAGCTATGCATTCGTCTGTTACATGTTTGTTTCCCCCAACAAATATGAGACTCCTAAAGGCATGAGTTTTGTCTTATTTATCTTCATATACCTAGAATTCAGTATAAAATCTACTTGAAACACACAGTAGGTATTTATAGACTTCAGAAATGAACTTAAGAGAAAAAGTTAACAATTCAAATAGAAACCATGTTTTATTTGGATTCCTGGTACTTTTAACAACAAAAACACCACAAGCACGGATGATGATGCCATTTCCATAGGTTATTATAATTCACTTCAATCTTATATAACAGAATCCCTCAGTTCATTTTTATTACACCTTGGAGAGTGTTATTTACCTATTTGTTTAAATACTAATATTTTACTGAGAAAATAAGTAGTTATGTAAATATTAGCTAAAGATGACCTATCAAACAGGGACTCTGCAAAGAAATTACTTTCTTCTTAGAGTCAAGAGATAAATCAATAGTAACTTAACATTTAAGATGAAAGCCTGGATACTTGTATGCCAACATAATAGTATTTCAAATTGAAAATTGCATGTAGTTCATTCTAGAAACACTTCATAAACTGACTTTTCCATTCCTCTAATATTAACATCTTTTAATTTCTGCAATTCCACAGTATGCAAAACGCTTTGCTACTTTCTCTCATAATATCTCCTCAATCTAGGTCAACTCAACTCTATCTGCATGCACCCAGCCTCTGGACCAATTGATTCCATGATATTCATGCTTTACTTAGAATAAAGCTCTCCTATTTTCCTAACTTATGACACAATTCATTTCATCTGCTCTTGTTCAGTGATAATTAATTTTTCCCTAGAACTATTTGTCTAAAGGGACCTAACAGAAGCAGAAGATATTAAGAAGAGGTGGCAAGATACACAGAAGAACTGTACAAAAAAGATCTTCATGACCCAGATAATCACGAAGGTGATTATCTAGAGCCAGACATCCTGAAATGTGAAGTCAAATGGGGCTTAGAAAGGATCACTATGAACAAAGCTAGTGGAGGTGATGGAATTCCAGTTGAGCTATTTCAAATCCTGAAAGATGATGCTGTAAAAGTGCTGCACTCAATATGCCAGCAAATTTGGAAAACTCAGCAGTGGCCACAGGACTGGAAAAGGTCAGTTTTCATTCCAATCCCAAAGAAAGGCAATGCCAAAGAATGCTCAAACTACCACATAATTGCACTCATCACATACGCTAGTAAAGTAATAGTCAAAATTCTCCAAGCCAGGCTTCAGCAATACGTGAACCATGAACTTCCTGATGTTCAAGCTAGTTTTAGAAAAGGCAGAGGAACCAGAGATCAAATTTCCAACATCTGCTGGATCATGGAAAAAGCAAGAGAGTTCCAGAAAAACATCTATTTCTGCTTTATTGACTATGCCAAAGCCTTTGACTGTGTGGATCATAATACACTGTGGAAAATCCTGAAAGAGATGGGAAAAGCAGACCACCTGACCTGCCTCTTGAGAAACCTATATGCAGGTCAGGAAGCAAGAGTTAGAACTGGACATGGAAAAACAGACTGGTTCCAAATAGGAAAAGGAGTATGTCAAGGCTGTATATTGTCACTTTGCTTATTCAACTTCTATGCAGAGTACATCATGAGAAATGCTGGGCTGGAAGAAGCACAAGCTGGAATCAAGATTGCCGGGAGAAATATCAATAACCTCAGATATGCAGATGACACCACCCTTATGGCAGAAAGTGAAGAGGAACTAAAAGCCTCTTGATGAAAGTGAAAGAGGAGAGTGAAAAAGTTGGCTTAAAGCTCAACATTCAGAAAATGAAGATCATGGCATCTGGTCCCATCACTTCATGGGAAACAGATGGGGAAACAGTGGAAATAGTGTCAGACTTTATTTTGGGGAGCTCCAAAATCACTGCAGATGGTGATTGCAGCCATGAAATTCAAAGACGCTTACTCCTTGGAAGAAAAGTTATGACCAACCTAGACAGCATATTAAAAAGCAGAGACATTACTTTGCTGACTAAGGTCTGTCTAGTCAAGGCTATGGTTTTTCCAGTGGTCATGTATGGATGTGAGAGTTGGACTGTGAAGAAGGCTGAGCGCTGAAGAATTGATGCTTTTGAACTGTGGTGTTGGAGAAGACTCTTGAGAGTCCCTTGGACTGCAAGGAGGTCCAACCAGTCCATTCTAAAGGAGATCAGTCCTGGGTGTTCTTTGGAAGGAATGTTGCTAAAGCTGAAATTCCAGTACTTTGGCCACCTCATGCGAAGAGTTGACTCATTGGAGAAGACCCTGATGCTGGGAGGGATTGGGGGCAGGAGGAGAAGGCGACGACAGAGGATGAGATGGCTGGATGGCATCACTGACTCGATGGACATGAGTTTGAGTAAACTCCGGGAGTTGGTGATGGACAGGGAGGCCTGGCGTGCTGCAATTCATGGGGTCACAAAGTGTCGGACATGACTGAGCAACTGAACTGACTGACTGACTGACTGAAGTTTCTAACTTATGAAACACTATTCATTTCATCTGCTCTTGTTCAGTGATAATTAATTTTTCCCTGGCACCATTAGTGTCAAGGGTCAAGCAATATAATAAAATGAAAGGTGGTATTTCATTATCTATACATCTACCAACATCTGCTCATTCAACAAATATCTGAGTTGCAACTTTCCAGTTATTATTTCATTATAATTTGTCAATAATTTCCATGTCTTAAGATGGATGCCATCTTATCTCAGCCTCTCTCAGTTTTTATCCTGTCACTAGAAATTCCTAGAATCGTTAATGATTGTAGGATATGAAGCAGTTTCCCATTTCCCCCCATCCTTTTTCATATCCTTAGGTTACTTATATGATCTTTCATAGTAATGACTCTTCAAACATGTGGATTCCATGTGTCTTAATGTCCTACACTATTGCTACACTTTTGTTACTTACCAGCCTATGCTGAAATCAAGATTGCCAGGAGAAATATCAGTAATCTCATATATGCAGGTGATACCACCCTAATGGCAGAAAGTGAAGAGGAAGTAAAGGGTCTTTTGATGAAGGTGAAAGAGGAGAGTGAAACAGCTGGCTTAAAACTCAGCATTCAAAAAAGATCATGGCATCTCGTCCCACCACTTCATGGCAAATAGAAGGGTAAAAAGTGGAAATAGTGACAAATTTTATTTTCTTGGACTCCAAAACCACTGTGGACAGTGACTGAAGCCATGAAATTCAAAGATGCTTGGTCCCTGGATGGAAAGTTATGACAAACCTACACAGTGTATTAAAAAGCAGAGACATCACTTTGCCAACAAAGGTCCACATAGTCAAAGCTATAATTTTTCCAGTAGTCATGTTTAGATGTGAGAGTTGGACGATAAGGTAGGTTGAGCACTGAAGAATTGATGCTTTCAAATTGTGGTGCTGGAGAAGACTCTTGAGAGTCCCTTGGACAGCAAGGAAATCAATCCAGTCAATCCCAAAGAAAATCAACCTTGAATATTCATTGAAAGGACTGAAGCTGAAGCTGAAGGTCACCTGATGTGAAGAGCAAAGACCCTGATGCTGGAAAAGACTGAAGGAAAGTGGAGAAGGGGACGCCTTAGGATGAGATGGTTGGATGGCATTTGATCGAATGGATGTGAGTTAAAGCCAACTTAGGAAGATAGCGAAGGACAGGGAAGCCTGGACAGTCAGCACAAAATCTGACAGGGCATCAGTCTTGATATCTCAGGGTCCAGAACTGTGAGAAACAAATTTCTATTGTTTCTATTGTTTATAAGCCACCCAGTCTATGGTGTTTTTGTTATAGTAGACCGAACAGACCGATACACTACAAGCCTCATTCAGTGGCAGTTAGAAACTATCTAGGGAAGATACTATGTCTTTCATTTTTTATCTCCCATAATATTGAAAACCATACACATTATATTTGATATGATTTTAATAAATATATACTAGAAAGAAAAAATATTATAACTGGAAATTTCTTTAGATACCCTATTGTTCAAATGTTTCATTTTTTACGTTCAGATTTTGAAAATCTGGGAAAGGTAAGTGACTCCCACAAGGCCACATAACCATGTAACAGGGAAGAACAAATCTGAGTCCATGTCAGATCCATTCCTTTTGCTTTCACCGGTGTGCTCCACTGCCTATGCTTAGTCACGCTGGCTCGGCACCTTTTGTAAAAGAATGTTGCTACAGCCTGAAATATACAGGATAGCTTATTCTCAGGGCTCTGACCTTTAAGAGTCAATTCATACCGAGATAAAAAGTTGCAGAACAGAGAATAACATTTGTCTTGTTGGAGGTTTATAGGAACATCCTGACCTGACCTTTGTGGACAGCTGCAACAACAAAGTATTCCTAGACCAAGCAGTTTGCAACAACTAACCACACCCCTCTCTCACCTTGCCTTTAAAAATGCTTTGGTGAAGCCCTTTGGGGAGCTCAGTGTTTTGGGGGCATGAACCACACCTTCTCCTTGCAAGGCATACAATAAGCTTCTCTGCTCCAAATTCTGATGTTTCAGGTTTTTTTTTGTTTGTTTGTTTGTTTTGGCCTCATTGTGCATCTGGCATAGGAACTTGCAATCAGTAGCAAACAAACAATGTAGAAATAAAAATATAGTCTTCAAAATTATCACACATCATTTATTCATGTGACAGTTATTTAAAAACCTTAAGTGATATAAAGTTATATCTTCAAAGAGACAAAAAAGATGAATAGAGTTTTGGAATTTTAGAACTTAAGACAGAGTTCATCTACCTTAATTAATCCCATTTATAAAAAAGCTACAGAGTCTCAGAGAGAGAAAATTCCTTTGCTAAATTCACAAAATGGTAAAGATCTGGTTTACCAACTCTGAATCAAGTTTTATTACCACTACATCATACTGACTTTAAAATAACTCACATTCTATTATAAATTGCAATTCCCATTTTTGAAGCTAATTTGTAAAAACAGCAACTAATATGCTATATTCAAAAATTAAACAAAACTTCAGAATACATCACAAATATCCAGGTTGCAAATTTTATTCATGTTGATTCAGCTTCTAACAACCTAAAAACGTAAGAGGGCTAAGTCTGGAGAATTAGTAATCTAAAAGTCCATATTCTTTTGTCAAAGCACTACAACACATGTATAAAGCTATTTTAAAATAAATTGTTCTGGAAAATGGGGACTTTGACACAACAAGGAGGTCATGAAATCCACAGCTTCTTCATACTTCATCAAAATTTATTCAAATCACTGTAATAGATTTTCTGCTCTTAGGAAAGGAGCAATAAATGACAGCGTCCTTTCTAATGGCAATTCTTGACATTCTTATTAAAGTTTTGTGTTAAGTGCCCAGCTATATTAAGTCAATCCATTGTTTTCCATCTACACAGACAGTCCAGAGTTCTAAAGGAGAATGAAAGCTGAAAGGAAATCAATCATCAGAATGTGCTTCTTTTAATACATTATGCTGTTGGTTAATTGGGTTTTAAAATAATCTGATATAAATTTGAACTTGAATTCAAAGTCCTTGAGAAAACTTTGCCAAGAAATGAGAAAGTAATATTTTCCTAAAATTATTTTCTGAAAACAGTGAAAGAAGTACTTATCCATAAGGATTTAATATTGTTTCCTATTTGAAAAGCTGCAAGGGCCCTGGCAGCACCTGAAAGTGAAACATTATATTGTAGATTTTACCTATTCTCCTGGTATAGGGTCTATATTTTTTCCTGCTGAGCAGCAGACAACGTGATGTAACACTGACATTCTCTTTGAAATTCTCCAGGTTCTACTAAAGAACTCCCTCTGTAGAGGTAGAAAGTTCATCTAAAAACCCCAGAAAGATACATAACTTCAATAAAGTCTTTAGATCAAATCTTTTTCTTCCAGCAGAAGTTGACAAAGAGAAATAACTGATTACTTCACGATGAGCAAATAAGAAATAGTATAATGGAAACCATTAAATATGGGTCCAAAGCAAAAGCTACAAATTATTTAACACTAAGCAATAATAACCCCAGATAACCATGATGGTGTGGTCACTCACCTAGAACCAGACATCCTGGAGTGTGAAGTCAAGTGGGCCTTAGGAAGCATTACTACAAACAAAGCTAGCGGATGCTATAGAATTCCAGCTGAGCTATTTCAAATCCTAAAAGATGATGCCGTTAATATAATGCACTCAATATGCTAGCAAATTTGGAAAACTCAGCAGTGCCCACAGGACTGGAATGGTTCAATTTTCATTCCAATCCCAAAGAAGAGCAATGCCCAAAGAATGTTCAAACTGCCATACAATTGTGATCATTTCACATGCTAGCAAGGTAGTGCTCAAAATCCTTCAAGCTAGGCTTCAACAATGATCCGAGAATTTCCAGATATACAAACTGGATTTAGAAAAATCAGACAAATCAGAGTTCAAATTGCCAGCATCTGCTGGATCATGGGAACCCCCTGTAGCTCACATGGTAAAGAATCTGACTGCAATGCAGGAAACACAGGTTTGATCCCTGGGTCAGGAAGACCCCAAGAGAGGGGCATGGCAACCCATGCCAGTATTCTTGCCTGGAGAATAGAAAAAGCAATCTACTTCTACTTCATTGACTATACTAAAGCCTTTGACTGTGTGGATCACAACAAACTGTGGAAAATTCTTAAAGAGATGGGAATACCAGACCACCTTACCTGCCTCCTGAGAAACCTGTATGCAGGTCAAGAAGCAACAGTTATATCCAGAGGTAGAACAACAGACTGGTTCAAAATTGGGAAAGGAGTATGTTAAGGTTGTATATTGTCACTCTGCTTATTTAACTTATATGCAGAGTACATCATGCAAAACACCAGGCTAGATGGATCACAAGTCGGAATCAAGATTGCCAGAAAAAAATATCAATAATCTCATATATGCAGATGATATCACCCTAATAGCAGAAAGCAAAGGGGAACGAAAGAGCCTCTTGATAAAGGTGCAAGAGGAGAGTAAACAGGCTAGCTTAAAACTCAACATTCAAAAAAAAAAAAAATTATGGCATCCAGTCCTATCAATTCATGGCAAATACATGGGAAAACAATGGGAAAAGTGACATACTTTATTTTATTGGGCTCCAAAATCACTGCAGACAGTGACTGCAGCCATAAAATTAAAAGATGCTTGTTCCTTGGAAGAAAAGCCATGATAAACCTAAGTGAAAGTGAAAGTGAAGTCGCTCAGTTGTGTCCGACTCTTTGCGACCCCATGGACAGTAGCGTACCAGGATCCTCTGTCCATGGGATTTTCCAGGCAAGAGTACTGGAGCAGGTTGCTATTTCCTTCTCCAATGATAAACCTAGACAGCATATTAAAAAGCAGAGACATCACTTTGCCAATACAGGTCCAGCTAGTCAAAGCCCTGGTTTTTCTAGTAGTCAGTTATGGATGTGAGAGTTGGACCATAAAGAAGGCTGAGCACCAAAGAATTCATGCTTACAAATTGTGGTGCTGGAGAAGACTCTCAAGAGTCCCTTGGACAGCAAGGAGATTAAGCCAATCAATCCTAAAGGAAATAAACCCTGAATACTCATTGGAAGGACTGATGCTGAAGCTCCAATACTTAGGCCACCTAATGCAAAAAGCTGACTCATGGGAAAAGACCCTGATGCTGGAAAAGACTGAGGACAGAAGGAGCAGGGGGTGACAGAGGATGAGATGGTTGGATAGTGTCATCAACTCAATGGATGTGAGTTTGAGCAAACTCAGTGAGACAGTGAAGCACAGGGAATTCTGGGGTGCTGCGCTCCATGGGGTCGCAGAGTCAGACAGGACTGAGCAACTGAACAACAACAAAATAGCGACCTAGAAATCTGACAAAACTGTGAATTTGTACCACTGAATCATGGCATCATTTTAGTACCAAAGCAATGGTGAGTGACTGTCTTTTTGTAGGATATACAGTGACTGACACTTGAGAAGTATTTAATAATAGCTATGCTTATTGTTATTTTGTTGTTGTTACTGAAGTGGCAGTAAAGAAAGGAGCAAACTAGTATATATAAATCAGTCACTAAATGCCAAACTCTTGACAGTTTATACCAGTTTTAACACTCAATGGTTCTCCAGTTTTAACACTCAATGGGCATTCTATTCTTCATTTTTAAACTTAAGAAAAAGGAGGGAAATAGTAAATACTTTGAGGAAGCTCACTCAGTTAGTAATTGCTAAAACTGAGATTCAAACAGCATAAATAATTGTCCACACGGATCTCTGATATGTCAAGCCCTGCGCTAAGGAGGTTAACTGGGCTGTCTCATTAAACACACCGGTAGTAAGTAGCTGAACAGCGATTCAAACTGACAGTCTAGTGCCAGAATTTCTAGTTTGTAACTACCATTCCACAGTGCTTATTAATTTTAATGTCCATGTTCTTTCCTCTACACCAATCAGGGGTTAAAACACAGAGGAAAGTTCACACTTTTTTCTTCTCTTCCTGTCATACTATTCCCCAAACCGTAAGACAATATAACAGACCAATGCCTTTGGAGATTCAAAAGATGCTAATGATAATTTAGCTGAACTAAAAGGTCCATTTCAATTGTCAAAGAAAATGCTTTCTAGAAGGATAAAAGAGCTTACAGGGAGCAGAACTGCACATGTCTTAATGGATACTTGTGTAATAAATTCTCCAAATAGGATCAATCATCAAGACCAGTGATATTCATCAGCAACCCAAGAGAGAGTCAGCATGCCGTTAAAAGCAATTTAAAAACAACTCCAAACGCGTTCTAGATTTGTGCGTTTGCTTTAGATGGCCTTCAACACACTACCTAGTTGCAATTTTTATTTTTTTCTTTTCTGGCTGTACTTGGTACAGGCTGTTCAGATAATTATTTTGGCATCCTTTGGAAATACAAAATTTGGAACCACGTAAAAGAGAGTGAGTGCTGTAACATTCCCGCATTTCTAATGTTTCCATATTTTTATTACAGTAGTGAAAACTCTACAAGGCAAACTGCAACATGATCTTGGCAACCTCTACTACAAATACAAGCACAGTCCCAGACAACTGACATTCCTTGGGCACCAGAGATTTCAATTTTTGCACTTTGAATTCTGGAAACTCTGTTCTAGCTTGTCATAATTGAGACTTTGACAGCCAAACACATCTGCTGCAAAGAATGGTGTAGATTTTATAGAAACATTCCATCTAAACACATACATTTTCTGATACAGCCTAGATGTCTCATTGTGCGAACATGAGAGAGAGAGTGAGTCTTCAAAGAAAAGATCCTCCAGAGAGACTCTTTTTGGCTTAAGAGAAGTCACTTGTAATAATGTAGCAAAGTATGAGCATATAAGGTATTCCTGTGGAGAAGGAAATAGCAACCCACTCCAGTATTCTTGCCTGGAAAATCCCATGGACGAAAGAGCCTGGTAGGCTACAGTTCATGGGATCGTGAAGAGTCTGACAGGACTGAGCGACTTCACTTTCACTTTTCACTTTCATGCATTGGAGAAGGAAATGGCAACCCACTCCAGTATTCTTGCCTGGAGAATCCCAGGGACAGAGGAGCCTGGTGGGCTGCCGTCTACTGCACAGAGTCGGACATGACTGAAACGACTTAGCAGCAGCAGTATGTTTTGATAATATTATTTTAAAATACCCTAAATTCACTGATGTACTGGTTAATATTGAGTGAAGGATTATCTTAGAAAAAAAGGCAAAATAATTGCATGGGACATTTTAGGCACTGATATAAATTATTCTGCTGATTAATTGGTTTTTAAAAGAATGTGATATAAATGTGGACATGAATTCAAAGCCCTTGACAGGACTACTGCCAAGAAATGAGATCTTAAGAAGACTTGGATGTTCAAGATTTTCCAGGATATGAAATAATTGAATTTTTCCATCAACTACATTTACTTCTATTTCTCTATGTTGCCAATCAAACAAAGGCAGCAGGAAATGCAATCCATTAGACTTAATCACATTGAGTTCAAATCATATTTAACTATCCAATTGAAGAAAAGTATCAGCAAAGCTAATTTGAGAACTGAAAAACAGCAATAATAAGATTGAAACATGATAATAGGATAGGAAATGCCTAAGAAATGGAGATCAACAAGTATATATAAATGTCAATACAAGAGGCAATCTGTATCATTAAATAATTTGAGGAGGATTTACCTTTGATCAAATTTTTTAATATTGTATCTCAAAACTTTAGCATTCTCCTCCTAAACTAGACAAAATTGCAAATGAAGAAACATCAATCTGACAAGGATATTGATAAATCATTAATAAATTTTCTTCTTGTTCCAAGATAACACAATCAAATTTTAGGAAACTTTATAAGAAATTTGAGAATTGAATATACTTTCAAAATATTGTGAATCCATTATACACAAATGGGAAAATGTTTGTGTCATTCCTTAGTTTATGGGTTCTTTGAGAGTTAAATATAGCACCTGACTCAAATTCAGGGATTTTGCCAGTTGCTGAGTATGCCTATTCTAAGCATTTATTCTGGACCTGAGGAAAAGACCACAAGATGAGTTTCAGGACCCCCTGAACCCTCTATGAGATGGGCCTGAGTGAAAACTCCATTCATCGTAAGCCCTTACTATGACTGGGGGACAACAGAGACCTTTAGGGTCTCCTGAAATTAGTGTCAGTTCATAGCCAGTCCTCAGGAATCCCTGGAAGATCTATTTCCTCTCCCCCACCCCCCCCCCCCCAACCTACAGTTACCTTGGTAAAAGGTCCAAGTCACTCTGGGAAAGGATGGGAGATAGATTAAAAGCAAACATTTTTGGTAGAAGGGCAGAATCCTTTCTCAAGGGGATCTAGCCTCTCCTTCATTCAAGGGATTCTGTAAACTGGCTCAAGTCTGGGAATTGACCAGAGGGTCCATGATTCTGTCATGGTTCACATTAGGCTTTTGTTCACTTGTCCTAGAACTCTTCCACTTAGATCAAGTAAGAATTTAGCAGGCTTCTCACTTTCTAACTTCTACAAACACCGTGATCAGCAAGCCAGCGTCAGGTAGGTATCTGTGAGTCTGCCTACCCTGATCACTGCTTCGGCTCTGATTTTCATGATGCTAACCACACTCCCTTGCCTTGGCCAACTGAGTGCTCCCATTTGCCTCTGCCACTTTAGAATCCAATTATCTCCAGTGCATTTTGGTTTTCCAATTCAGTGGTAGCAGTTCTCATGGTGTTTTCTGGCTAACAGAGAAAAGTGATCAGAGGGCTATTCAAGATTGCTGGTACTCCCCTCACAAATTTATTTCTCACAGTCATGATGAAAGGTATGTCCTCTGGACCCTCCTAGGATGGGTGAGTAGATCTAAGTGAAAAACCCACTTTAGCATTTCTACATTCCTAAACCTTTGAATCCCTTTCCCTATAGTATATCAGAGCAGGTCTAGTATTTTAAGTTAATTTTACTGAGGATCACATTTTGGCCCATGTTTTAGACAACAGGCAATCAAACAAACTGTTAAGAGTTCTCTCCAATTCGCTGAGCTGCAACATTAAATCTAGAATCTCTGCCTAGTGGATCTCTTTGGATTTCAGAGGTAAAATGTCCCTGATTTGGGTGTGTAACTCTGGCCCATTTACCGAATGACTTGTTAGTTTGAACAGGGCCCAGAACAAGTGAAGGTTCTGCAACAGGTCTAGGCTTCTGCCCAGCTGTTCTGACACTCAGGTCATATGATCACATGATCAAAATATTTTCCCCTAAATGTATGTATTAGAAAAGAGACTTCTAAGCTGTGTATGGGTCTTCACAAGGATTCTGTCCTGGTTTCTAAAAACCAAAAAAAATATTGGAAGAATTATTGAACACTATAATCTTTCCATTTCCCAGTATTTCCATGAACTGAATCTATGCAATGCAATTACCATCTACAGAGATCCAGGGTCACTAGGGATTCTAGAATAGTAAATACAGAAGCAGGATGAACTTCTACCTGATAAATCACAAATCAAATCTAATACTACTTTTGGACAAAATGGGGTTGATGAATTCTGCTGCTGCTGCTAAGTCGCTTCAGTCATGTCGGACTCTGTGCAACCCCATAGATGGCAGCCCACCAGGCTCCCCCATCCCTGGGATTCTCTAGGCAAGAATACTGGAGTGGGTTGCCATTTCCTTCTCCAATGCATGAAAGTGAAAAGTCAAAGTGAAGTTGTTCAGTCATGTCTGACTCTTTGCAACCCCATGGACTGCAGCCTACCAGGCTCCTCCATCCATGGGATTTGATAAATAAATATAGAATTCTTATCCAATCCATGCTGTAGAACAGTATAATGAGTAAACTCTGAAAGATCTAGACTGATGGGAAGCACAGTTTGTTCAATGGGAAGTGAGGTATACTGGGAGAAATGAGGCCTGGATTTAATCCAGGTCTGAACAGCAAATAAATTACATGTTTATTAGCAATAAGACTCTCCATTTCTTAGCCTTGGTTTTCACATCTGAGAGCTGATGAGGTTGCAGCACATAAATCCAGTAGAGTATATCCACATTCAAAGCTATACTGATACCCACACTATTTTTGCTTTGGAGATGTGGTCAAGGCCTAGGTTTACTGTGAGAATATCACAGTACTATGGAATCCTCAGTTCATCTTGTAAATTGTCCTGGAGTTGCCAACTATGTGGGTCTTAGGTTGTTTTATATTTTACTTTTTGTTTTTGTCTTTTGACTTTAGTCTTTAAAATGGAATAATAACTTGTATTTTTAAGATAATTTTTTTGATTTTTGAATCCTATGATTTATTATATTTCCTTTAAATATCTTAAGATTTGAGGAATAAGAACATAAAGATCACATATAAATTGGCCAAGAAAATTCATTTTGCTGAGTATCCTAATTTGTAATTAATTTACTAATAGTCTCCAGAGACTGTGGACTCAGAGAATATTTCAGTTAAATATTAAAATTTCCCTAGAGTACTACAGCTAACATTTATTGAATGCTACTATATGCCAGATACTGTGTTAATATTATTCTTCTTTACTTACCAAAACAATCCTTAAAGCCATAATAATCAATAATTATTAAATATTTTTTGCATAATAGGCATGCTTATATTTAGTATAAGCCAGGAAGTTTTGAAGTATAGTGGAAACAGTGTCAGAATTTATTTTTGGGGGCTCCAAAATCACTGCAGATGGTGACTGCAGCCATGAAATTAAAAGACGCTTACTCCTTGGAAGAAAAGTTATGAGCAACCTAGATAGTATATTCAAAAGCAGAGACGTTACTTTGCCGACTAAGGTCCGTCTAGTCAAGGCTATGGTTTTTCCTGTGGTCATGTATGGATGTGAGAGTTGGACTGTGAAGAAGGCTGAGCGCCGAAGAATTGATGCTTTTGAACTGTGGTGTTGGAGAAAACTCTTGAGAGTCCCTTGGACTGCAAGGAGATCCAACCAGTCCATTCTGAAGATCAACCCTGGGATTTCTTTGGAAGGAATGATGCTGAAGCTGAAACTTTAGTACTTTGGCCACCTCATGCAAAGAGTTGACTCATTGGAAAAGACTCTGATGCTGGGAGGGATTGGGGGCAGGAGGAGAAGGGGACGACAGAGGATGAGATAGCTGGATGGCATCGCTGACTTGATGGATGCGAGTCTGAGTGAACTCCGGGAGTTGGTGATGGACAGGGAGGCCTGGTGTGCTGCGATTCATGGGGTCGCAAAGAGTCAGACACGACTGAGCGACTGAACTGAACTGAACTGAAACATACTATTAAATTTAATCCTCAAGATAGCCATTATCATCCCCACCTTGGAGATGAACAAAGACAGCGATTAAATAAACTGCCCAAGTCATACACTTAGTAAGCAGCAGAAATTCAAACCAGAGACTCGTTCTCAATTCTGTGGATTTAACCATTGTATTGATTCATTAATAGAAGTTAATAAAATTTGGCCATCAAGTTCACTTAGTACCTTGCCAAAGTCATGGATTCTAAATAGTAGAGGCCAAATTCACATCCAGAACAGCCTAGCACCGAGGTCTAAGATTTTCACCACCATCTAACACTACCTTCTATGCTAAAGGCAAAAACCAAACAACTTAAGAAAGCAAAACTGAAGTTTTGAGAGGCTAATGAAACTATTAAGACAACTAGAAAAATGTTGATGAAGTTAACACTTAATAAAAATTAGAAAAAAAAAAAGAATATCTAGTATCTGAGACACCAGAGCACTTTGACTCTCTTACAAAACCCTTGAAATGCCAACATGCCCACAGGAAAGCTCAATTTAGTTCAGTTGCTCAGTCATGTCCGACGCAGGAAATCTATTTAGAATCAAAACAGTCCAAGAGCTCACAGGCTGGGATTAGCAGACCTACTGGTTATGCTCTGATGTGGGAGAGGTTACAATCTGAGACCTTATATCTACCTTTTTCCCCATGCTGTTTTCAGGTCCCAGGTCTGTCTGCGAATGTTTCACTTTGCCTGGGATGATCTGCTCAGCTGGTACTTGAGTGTGCCAACATGCCTTCTTCAAAAACAGACACTGTTCCTCTGCCATGGGCAGTATAGATAACAACTACTGAAACATTTTGCCATTGTGTACTAAGATAAAAGCATAAGACTATGATGAGATGATTGATTCAGATATTCTGGTCATACAGTTCAGTCGCTCAGTCGTGTCTGACTCTTTGCGACCCCATGAACCACAGCGTGCCAGGCCTCCCTGTCCATCACCAACTACTCCTGGAGTTTACCCAAACTCATGTCCATCAAGTCGGTGATACCATCCAGCCATCTCATCCTCTGTCGTCCCCTTCTCCTCCTGCCCTCAATCTTTCCCAGCATCAGAGTCTTTTCCAATGAGTCACCTCTTCGCATCAGGTGGCCAAAGTATTGGAGTTTCAGCTTCAACATCAGTCCTTCCAATGAACACCCAGGACTGACCTCCTTTAGCATGGACTGGCTGGATCTCTCTGTAGTCCAGGGGACTCTCAAGAGTCTTCTCCAACACCACAGTGCAAAAGCTTCAATTCTTCTGCGCTCAGCTTTCTTTATAGTCCAACTCTCACATCCATACATAACTACTAGAAAAATCATAATCTTGACTAGATGGACCTTTGTTGACAAAGTCATGCCTCTGCTTTTTAATATGCTATCTAGGTTGGTCATAACTTTCCTTCCAAGGAGTAAGCGTCTTTGAATTTCATGGCTGCAATCACCATCTGCAGTGATTTTGGAGACCCCCAAAATAAAGTCAGCCACTGTTTCCACTGTTTCCCCATCTATTTGCCATGAAGTGATGGGACCAGATGCCATGATCTTAGTTTTCTGAATATTGAGCTTTAAGCCAACTTTTTCACTCTCCTTTTTCACTTTCATCAAGAGGCTCTTTAGTTCTTCTTCACTTCCTGCCATAACATTTAACATTACAACTTGTCTGTGGCTTTGCTGTCAGTTTTCACATGACTTCAAATGCCCTTCTCTATCTGTTGCACTATCATTCAGTCTCTTGAATATGGCAAATTTACTTACTCCAGGAAGCCTTTTCTCATTCTTCCAGCCATATAAAATAATGCTTTGTATTCTAGTAAGCAGGGTTCATATCATGAGCTTTATCACCGTAATCTTCTGTTTTTCTTGATAGCTCCATCAAGTTGGTAATCTACCAAGGACGACATCATAATCCCTGAATGGGACTTGTGTATAGTAATCTCTAAAATGACTGAGCTAGCAGGGAAGCGCACTTGCAGTCTCTAAAATATTGCCCATTCTGAACTGAACTCCAACTTACCTGAGTTGTCAGTCTAGTTCTAACAGCCCAGAAGAGCATCTTACCTGGTTAAGTGTCTTTCTTGCTATCTTGTTAAATGTACCTTCCTACTCCAGCTAAGTCCAACTCCTCCATAGCTCTATCCATCTCATTAATGAATCTATGTTGTTGCACTAGTTGGCATAAGTAAAAACTCAAAAGGAAGCACAATGTAAATCTGTACAATTATTAGGGATACTGAATCTTTACACTAAATTACTGTAGGAATAATCCCCGAAGACTACTTTTCCCATCAGATGTTCTTTTAAAAAAACAATATTTTAATGAGATAGTTTCAATTTAGCAGTCATTGAAGAACCCAGATATGCAGCACTCTGCCTAGCAACACGGTCGGTACAAGGGCACAGGTCATGGTAATATGATACGTGGCATATTCTTGGTTGTCCAGCTGTGCCCCCCCCCTCACTTTTCCTTTGAGTGACACTCCCTCCAGCACCATATATAAAGTTACTTAACACAAGTTACTGATTATAAGTCAATCATCATTCTATTGCCCATTGCTTTAAATGTAAACAACTTTATTCTCTCACTGAATGGCAAACTGGGGAATCATTCCTTGAAAAGGCACAGTCTCCCGTGAGATGGGAAAGGTTAAATTTGCAATTTTATTTTCTCTCAACTTCTTCTCCTCATTCCAATTTGTTTAGAATCAAAAGAGCTGGGAATTTTTAAGGAGAAACAAAATAAAATGAAAAAAAAAAGTGATTTAAAGATGCTCCAAAATTGTAAAGTATATTTTAAAAGAAAAATTTAAAAACACATTTAATATTAACTCTGTCTTTCAATCTAATTCTCTTTAAGCTGCTATTTGTTTTACATCTGAATCATGCCTTAGTTTAACCATATCATGTGGAAACACAATACAGATATCCATACATACTTTGCTTTGAAGAATATACATAAATGTTTCTAGAATTCTGCAGGAAAAGTGTTTCCCATAATTTTTCTTTCCCGTAAGAATAAAAATCTCATAATTATTTTTTTTTTAAATTATCAATCCATTTTTCGTGTCTGCATGTTTAGTCACTTCAATCATGTCCAACTCTTTGCGGTCTTATGGGGGCTGCAACCCTATTCAGCCCTCCAAGCTCCTCTGTCCATGGGATTCTCCAGGCAAGAATGCTGGAGTGGGTTGCCATACCCTCCTCCAGGGGATCTTTCCGACCCAGGGATCGAACCTGCATCTCCTGCATTGCAGGTGGATTCTTTACCGTTGAGCTGCCAGGAAGGCTCCATTTTCTCCTATCTTGATCTAAATGTGAGGACAATATGTGATCCTGATTTTGATGGGGGGAAGGATAAAAGTGGGCCCTTTTCAGGGACCTCTACTTTGTGCCTGTTGTTGTTGTTTAGAAACTATGTCGTGTCTGACTCTGTGACCCCCTGAACTGTAGCCCACCAGGCTTCTCTGTGCAAGGGGTTTCCCAAGCAGGAATACTGAAGTGAGTCACCATTTCCTTCTCCAGGGGATCTTCCCAACCCAGGGATTGAACCTGTGTCTCCTGCATTGGCAGGCAGATTCTTTACCAGAGCCTTAGACCATAATCCTCATTTTATTCTATTTTCTCAAAACGATCTAATCCTACAAATGACTAGTAAGAAGTGGACAGTTGACTGAAAAACTCATGAAAAGAAGAAAATTAAGTTCACATTACATGTTATAGAAAAGAATCACCACATTCCTCTTCAAGGTCTTAGTCCTAGTGGTCAGTATCCTCTGTCTTCTAGCTGGCTCTTCATTTCTCTTACCTTCACCTGCACAAAACATAGACTAAAAATCGCTCTAATTGCTCTCAGCATTTCAGCTCTGGCTCTCAATCTGTGTACCTCACTTAGCCATACTAAGATTCATGCAAAAAAAGTCATCTTCTGTTCCTCAGGCATTTCCCTTGCATGGTATCCTTACCACATCAATAGCTAGTTTTAAACAACAGATGCATACATTGATCTTCTCATCCCCAATCCCTGAAAAATCTCTAATAATTGAAGAAAACCCTATGAAATATATTCCCAATGATTAATTCTTCAAGCCATTCCTTCTTTATCATGCCGTAATGTCACATTTTTTTTTGTAGGCAACACATGTCATAATTTACCACCTAAAAATGAGAATTTAAATATGCAAAGCAGTGGTAAGAACTTATATTGAATATTACCTTTTGGAGAGGAGAGATTCTGCAACTATCTGAGGCTCTTTAGAAATGGTTCAGTAATTTCTGAACCTGCTTTTGTAAATTATGGGGAAGATGCAGTTTATAGGCATGGTGATACCCTACCTGCTGTGGAAAGAACCACCAGACACACCTTCCTTATTCGCAAGTTGTGAAGCACAAATGTGTGATGCCAACAGTTGACATCAATTTCTAACATGAAGGGCAGAAACTACAGATAAATTCAATAAAAAATTTCAAACTGAATAATTTTTTGCCAACATTTTGGTTTACACATAGTCCATTTCAAGAAAAAAAAAAAAAGTATGGCAATCATTAATTGCCCTAATTCTACAATAGTAAAGTATGGGTATATGTCATATTTATCACATTTATTTTCCATGTACATCAGTGAAGACAGACAAGCCCTGTACATCACAGGAAGTCAAAAATTTGTGGTATGATTTTAAACTTCCTTGTGTTTGTTCAATGACATATACTGCCTTCTTCCTGATTAAACACTTTATGAAATGCTCTTTAGTTATAATTAATATACTCCAGATCTTTTTTCAGTATTGATTTAATAATGTCTTAACATTCTTAATCAATTTAAATGAACATAAGGAAAGACAGGAGGTTGCAGCCCCCTACACTGGCTTTATGGCTTGCATCTAAGGCTGAAACACTTTGTTTCTAGGTAACCAGATACCATAACTCACATTTATTTCTGATTGGGCATAGGTATATTAGAGAGATAATTATAAAACTCTATTGGAATGGCCTGGAGGAAACACATCAGAAAAAAAAAAAAGATCATGCAAATAATACTAGTACCTGAACCATGTACACAGGGCTAATTTTCTACTATCATTCTTAAACTCATGTGAGTGATAGGAGACAGTATCTGGAAATATCATCAATGAAACCACAGTTTCATTGAAATTTACATTTAAAAAAATATACTAAGTGCCTACAAACATTCAACATATAAAACAATCTAGAGAAGATTCAAGGAAGAGATAAAAATGAGAAAGAAATATAACAAAGTATGACAGCTATAATGTTAGTATGTTCAAAGTAAGCATCTCTCTCTCTCTCTCGGGCAATAAAAGGAATCATAGAAAGAATGGGATGTCTTATAAACTGGTTAGTTCCCCTACATTCAGGATGCTTTCAAGCATATGCTATAGGACTATTTTCTTATCAATTGTGTAAACAGAAGTTCCTATACTGTGTAGGCCTGAAACAGTCCCTTGTAGGCTAAAAACTTATGATTATTCATTGGCTATTTATGTCTTGTTTTTTTGATCCTTTTCAAAGCCCCTTTGGCAGATGCCTATGTTTTTCTGTAGGTACGATAAAGAATAGCCCTTCTTATTTGTACCCTTGCAACATTTTTCTCCAGCAGCACTTTGTGAATTTTTTATACCACTCTGAACTATAGAGCTGAATCAATTGTGGAGAATGTGCTGAATGTCCATCCATAAAGGGAAACAAGATTAATGACCTCTAAATGTGAATGGGCAAAAGCAATTTACAAGAGTGAGTGAGGGTCATATTTTATTGCAGGCAGGTGCCTTATTCCAACTTTGCAAACAGTTACCAAAAATGCACACACCCACAAATCTTTAGCCTTTCCCTCCCCATGCAAAACCATTGTGTGTTCTGAACAAATGACGCCTGCCATGATTTAACCCTTCAATCTTCATACGTTAATAAAGACAAATAGATTGCTAGAGTACTCTTTGTAGTAGAAACCAACAGCAAAAGAATCTTCCTTCCTGACCCACTCTACAGCATCCGTACTGCATCCAGCAAGAAAAGGAGCATCAAATTGTGTCTCTCACTTTTTTGGAAAACCCTTACTTAGTGCATGGGCTAACTAATTGTGCATTTGAAAATTATTCTTTCACCTTGGACTCTGTCCTTGTTCCACTAAACTGTGAATTTTAATCAGTGTATCAGATGGTGTTTTGTTTTCATATTTTGGTAGCATAGTAGGGAGTGGTAAAAGGTATGTGATATGGGAAAACTCTGGTAAAATCTTTCTAGTACAAATGGTAATATAATAAAAATAAAACCACTTATGATATGGGACCCTATTTCTCACCTTGACAATAATGCCTCTAGTATAGTTTGGGTACATTGTATAGTATGGGGCTTCCCTGGTGGCTCAACTGGTAAAGAATCCACCTGCAATGCAGGAGACTTGGGTTCGATCTCTGGGTTGGGAAGATCCCCTGGAGAAGGAAAGAGCTACCCACTCCAGTATTCTGGCCAGGAGAATTCCGTGGACTGTATAGTCCATGGGGTCACAAAGAGGCAGACACAACTGAGTGACTTTCACTCTCAGGATAGTTTGGGCAAAGCCGATAGTGAAAGTGAAGTCACTCAGTCGTCTCCGACTCTTTGCGACCCTGCGGACTGTAGCCTACTAGGCTCCTCCGTCCATGGGATTCTCCAGGCAAGAGTACTGATACACTGATCTCCTGCATTGGAGGCAGACGCTTTAACCTCTGAGCCACCAGGGAAGCTAACTTGGGTGAGTTAGTCTACTTGTGAACCTTTGAGGTCAGGGCAAGAGATTAATGTCTGAAACTAAAGCCTAGATGTATAAGCTACCTTTTGCTGCATAACAAATTACCTGAAACTTAATAACTTAACACAACATGAAACTCTTATCTCTCAGTTTCCATGGGTCAGGAGTCCGGGCACAGAATAACTAAGTTCTCTGCTAATAGTCTCACGGGGCCAAAATCATACTGTCAGCCAGGCTCTCTCATTATATGTAGCCTGGAGTCCTTATGCAAGCTCCTGTGGCTGTAGAATCCAATTCCTTGCAGTTAAAAGATCAAGATCCTATTTTTCTCCTGGCTGACAGCACAGGGCACTCTCTGCTCCTTGAAGCCATCCACAGTTCCTTGCCATGCATCCCATTCCATCTTCAAAGTCAGCAATGAAGAATCCCTCTTTCACTGAATTCCTATCACATTCAAATCTCTGTGGCCAGAAAGAGCCTTGACTTTAAAGGTTATTGTGATTTAAAGGTTAGGTTAGACCCACTGAATATAAGACCCTTGTAGCTCAGTTGGTAAAGAATCTGCCTGAGATGCAGGAAACCCGGGTCCGATTCTTACGTTGGGAAGATCCCCTGTAGAAGGAAATGGCAACCGACTCCAGTATTCTTGCCTGGAGAATCCCATGGACAGAGGAGGCTGGCAGACTCCAGTCCATGGGGTAGCAAGCGTTGGACACATTTTAGTGACCAAACCACCACCGCTTAATGTAATCTCCTTGGGCTTCCCAGGTAGCACTAGTGGTAAAGAATCTGCCTGTCAATGCAGGAGACCTAAGAGATGCAGATTAGATCCCTGGGTCAGGAAGACTCCCTGAAGAAGGGCATGGCAACCCACTCCAGTATTCTTGTCTGGAGAATTCCATGGACAGAGGAGCCTGGCAGGCTACAGTCCATAGGGTTATGAAGAGTTGAACACAAATGAAGTGACTTAGCACATTCTTAGAGTTAACTATGCTAAAAAACAAAACCCAATTATGGAAATGACACTGAGATACGACATCATCATCACAGGTCTCTCACACAGTCAAGGGAAGGATATTATATAAGGGTGTGTGTCTTTGCAAGGAGGGTCATCTTAGAATTCTGCCAAATGCGTAAGGCTTTGAATGGAGCATCATGAAACCAGAGCATGAGCCAAGACAAGTTGGCTGTTAACTTTAGTAGGGCTTTCCAGAAAAGGCAGCACGAGAGCATCTCTGGAAATAGGAGTGAGGACAGAATCTTAGTTAAGATTAAGGGGTAAAACAGGATATTTTGACCAAGTAATGACATTGTTAAAAGTATTCTATTCATAATAGAGGAATGTGAGTAAATGTAACTTAACATTCTCCACCTGAAAAGATTCTAGCTTGTATCCTTCTGTGCAATTGGGTAATTGAGCTAAACCCCAACAATCCGGGGTAAAACCAAGTTATGAAATGTGATGAATGCTAAATGAATTAAACACAATTGGAAATATCAAAAGAAAATTCTGGATATTTTTTAAGACAAAAAAAAATGAGAAAATAGCTACAGGGAGGAGCTTCCTCAGTATCCTCACTATGGATTACAGATTAATAGATTAACAGGGCTCAGGGCTATCTAGGTTTGGAATCCCAGCTCTCTAACTCACTAGCTATTTCACCATGGGGAAAGTTATTCAACTTCATTTTCCTCACATAACTTCACTGTAAAAACATATAAAGTTGGTGTGCAATATATATGTACCCTAAATATAAGAATATATAAAATTATATATTATATAACATAAATAATTTTTAATGCCTGACTTAGTTAATATGATATAAAGATCAGCCATTGTTGCTAGCACTAGTGTTCATATTACTCTTAATATTTGACTATTAGAACTAAAGTTTGTATGCCTCTGTCCTACCCCTGATAGCTCAAAGCTCCAATGCACATGCCTCTAGCAGAGCACTTTGTAGTTATTTGCTTGTTCATCTATCTAATTTTTGGGGTGGCAAGTTTTCTTAAAGGCAGAGAGCCATACTGTCATTGATGTAAACCTCAAGCCCCACAGTAGACAATACATATGGGTTGCTGAATATCACATATGCCTTAGTAGGAAATCACTTTTGCAGTATGAGTTTTCAGTTATAGCAGACTGCCAGCTGCCCATACCACATTTATACTTATGACTAATAGAACTTGGGTTTGTTTTGGTGGAAAGATGTGCCAGCCTCATTGAACCATTGTCCCTTGTGGTATAGTTCTGTCCAAAAGATGTCAGGGCAAGTACTTGGGATTCCCCAGTCAAGAATGAGTTTGTGAGGTAGGAGATGGAATGGCCATTTTGTGCTTTTGAGGCACCAACTAGAAGAGGAAAAGACACAAATGAAGGATGGCAGTGTGGAAGACATAAGGAGTCAGGGGCATTGAGACTTAAGAATGTGTAGCATTAATACTGGACAGGGCACTCTTGTACTTCCTGAATTGTGAGAAAAATAAATGCCCACTTTGGAAGCTACAATAGTGAGATCTCTGTTAAATTCAGCCAGGCACAAGTTTCTAACTGATACATCACTTGATTCAGCACTGAAGGGCAAAGATCACTAAAGAGCTTGCAGAATATAATTAATCCATATTAATGCCATCCTTCTGCCACGAGATGACATGTAATTGGATATAGAACCTCTGTACAAGTCACTTGAGTCAGGGTGAGAGGAAGTAAACAAGGAGAATAATGCCTAAGGATATGCTTAACTCAAGCAATAATCCATTGCTGGGCAACCGAGAAAGGTTTCAATTTAGCATCTCATTTTGCATATGATGTGCCTTATAATTCAGCCTGTGAGGGAAAAGTGTAAGTGTGGCTACAGACCTCAAAGAATAATAGAGGAAGATTTTTCTACAGTGTCATGATGCATTAGCATTTTTAGGCAAATACACACATTTGTGTATTGTAATATACAGGTTTAACCTATTTATCAATGAAATTTGTAATATAATTGATGTTAAAAACACTTGAGTTGGAGCAGATTGCCTAGGTTGCAATTGCACCTCTGCAGCTTATTAGCTACAGACCTCACCGTTGAGTCTCAGTTTTCTCATCGGCAAAATGGTTATAATAAAATCTACCCACAGTAGATGACCCTATAGTCTATTATACAGAGTGAAGTAAGTCAGAAAGAGAAAAACAAATATTGTAGTTTAATGCATATCTCTGGAACCTAGAAAGATGGTACTGATGAAGCTCTTTGCAGGGTAGCAATGGAGACCCAGACATAGAGAACAGACTTATGGACACTGGGTGGCAAGGGGAGGAGGGAAAGGGTACAATGAATGGAGAGAGTAGCATGTACATATACGCTACCACATGTTAAATAGACAGCCAGTGGGAATTTCCTGTATGACTCAGGGGACTCAAACCAGAGTTCTGTGACAACCTAGAAGGGTGGGATGGGCTGGGAGGTTCAACAGGGAGGAGACATATATATACCTATGGCTGATTCATGTTGATGTATTGCAGAAACCAACTCAATAATGATAAGGCAATTATCCTTCAATTAAAAACATACAGATAAATAATAATACAAAGAGAAAAATATCTACCCACAGGATTATTAGAAGGATGCTATGAGTTTCTTAATAGGAAGTACATAGCAAAGGGTGTGGCACAGTCATACATGCATTAGCCAATATTATTTTTACAATGTCATAAAAGTAAACACACTCCCAACTGTCCAGGTACAAAACAGTGAGCTTATCACATCTATTTCTACACATGTATTGCATTTAGATACACAGAGAACCCATTGTTCTAGTATATGCGGCGCTCGTTTACATGTTGCAGATCCTTCTGAATTTTAAAAAGCACCAGCAACATCAGCTATAACAGCTACCACTTACTGAATATTTACTATGTGCAGGGGCTGTGCTGCCCCCTCCCCTGGCATTCTCTCTTTAATCCTCACAAAGAATGTAGTATTATTACCAGCCCTCTAAAAGGATTAGCAACTTGCCCATGGTAACAAAACAAGCAGGCAGAGGAATTAGAATCCAAATCCACATCTCTGTTTCCAGAGCCTGTATTTTTGGTTTGGGTGCTGTCATTAACTTAGATGACATGACATTTCTGGAAAAAAAAAAATTAGAAGCCCATGTTTTGGAGACTCGAAGTTTCTATTGATATGGGAAAAATACTCTTGAGCTAACTTCTACAAACATCATATTTGCCATTAATCTCTTCTACTTATATTCTAGACAGTAACACGGGGGGGAAAAAATCTTGGAATAAAGAACAACTAGTTTTAAAGTGTAAAACCTGATATACTTGCTCAACTAAGTACTACAAATAAACCAATACTGTCTACTCAATCACATAATGAAGTCAATCAGTTAGAGGGTACAGAAAGAAATTGAATAAATGTCTCCAAAACACACTTGTATCCCCTAAACCAAGCAGTCCTCAGAGCATTCCATAGCTATCTTGCTTGTTATCTGCTGATCATGCTCTTTAGTAACTGTTCAACTGCCTGAATTGTGTGCCTAGTCCAATGACTAGGTACATGGGACCTGGTAGGCTGCAGTCCATGGGGTCGCAAAGATTCGGACACGACTGAGCAACTTCCCTTTCACTTTTCACTTTCATGCATTGGAGAAGGAAATGGCAACCCACTCCAATGCTCTTGACTGGAGAAACCCAGGGACGGGGGAGCCTGGTGGGCTGCCGTCTATGGGGTCGCACAGAGTCGGACATGACTGAAGTGACTTAGCAACTTAGCAGCAGTCCAGTGACACCTAGTCAAGAGGAAGCAAGTTGAAATCTATTCCACACTCCATTTGCAATGGCGGGTGTCCTGATTTAGAGCTTAGTCAGCCTGGAGAAAGGATGTGTTTTTTCCTAATTAGCACTAAGGGATGATCTCTTCTAACAAGCACCTTGCATCCAAGGCAGTGCCATCCAAGTACCTGGGAAAAGAGCTGGGGCATAGTAGGTGCTAAATAAATGTTTGATAAAAAAAAAAAAAAAAAAAAGCAATGACTAGCATGCAAAAGAAGGAAGGGAAAATTACCCCTCACACTTTGCTCCCTTCCTGCACCCTGCACAGTTCAGGGCTGATGCTACTGCCTAGAATATTCTCACCCAGAGTATCTATACATTGCTATAAAAGGGAAGGCCTGGGGCCTAATGTGTGATTCTATCCAGAATGCACATGTAGATGTGTGCAGCATAACAAATAACAAGATTAGACCCCATGTGAGCTCTCTTTTGCATAATAAAATTCCACATGTTAAGATGCAGATTTATTTCAAGCCCTGGAAGTGCTGACCATATGCCTCAGTGGCTGAGGAGATGGCTACTTAATAGATAATCTGAAATGCGCGCCAGAGAACTAATCACAGCCATCTGATCATCACGCCCCATCAAAAACCAGAAATGAGGAATCAGGGAACACAGCCAGAAACTGACAATACATCTCACAGGCAGGGAGAGGCAGGAGCATAAAGGGATGGGATAATAAAATGAGCATCTCCCCACTCTAATAATAATAACAAATAACAAAAACAACAGCAATAATAATAATAGCACAGCTTTATTATAGTGCTGCTGCTATTCAATTGCTCAGACGTGTCTGATTCTGTGACCCCCATGGACTGCAGCATGCCAGGTTTCCCTGTCCTTCACCATCTCCCGGAGCATGCTCAAACTCATGTCAATTGAGTCAGTGATACCATTCAACAATCTCGTCCTCTGTCAGCCCCTTCTCCTCCTGCCTCCAAACTTTCCCACCATCAGGATCTTTTCTAATGAGTCAACTCTTTGCATCACTTGGCCAAAGTATGGGAGCTTCAGCATCAGACCTTCTAATGAATATTCAGGATCGATTTCCTTTAGAATTGATTGGATTGAACTCCTTGCAGTCTAAGGGACTCTCAAGAGTTCTCCAACACCACAGCTCTAAAGCATCAATTCTTCAGTGTTCAGCCTTACTAGGAAACATGAAACTGAATAAACATGCTATTACTGTAATCTTTTTTAACTTTTCATTTTATATTAGAGTATTATTAACAGTATTGTGTTTCTTATAGTTGAACAGCAAAATGATTCAGTTATATCTATACATCTCTTCTCCCTTGGGAAACTGTTCAGGATATTGATATTCCAGAGGGCAGTATATGTTCCAAAATCTACATCCTAAATTGTGGAGTCTCTATTCATAGTTCTGTTGACAGTCCAAGCTTTTGACTACTATCCTACAGAACATGGAACATTATAGATACCAAATACTTCTTCACTGAACAACCACATAACACAGTGTTATATGCTTATTAACTGAATTTAACAGCTCATAGCATATAACTTATAACCCTACAATATATTCTTAGTATATTGATCATTATGAATGGAAATGTTTTAAAAGGTCTTGAGTGTTTTTCTGCCATCTTACTAAGAGAGAGAAACTGTTACTAGAGAACAGTTTCCCCCTTTTTAATGACTGAGAGTCATGATCCAAACTGCATGTCTTTGAATGACATGCCTCTTAGCCTCTGTATGAGTTTGCGACAGTTACCATGACCAAATGCGGCTTAAAGAACAGAAATTTATAGTCTGACAATTCTGGAAGTTACAAGTCCAAGATCAAGGCATCAGCCTAGCGGACTCCTCCTGAGGGCTGTGAGTGAGAAGCCATTCCATGCTTCTTCCCTACCTTCTGGCGATCTCTGGTGTTATATGCCTTCTGTATATACCACTCCTATCTTTGCATAAATCTTTACATGGCACTCTCCCTGTATGCATCTCTGTCTAGTGAAAGTGCAAGTCACTCAGTTGTGTCTGACTCTTTGTGACCCCATGGACTATCCAGTCCATAGAATTCTCGAGGCCAGAATACTGGAGTGGGTAGCCTTTCTCTTCTTCAGGGGATCTTCCCAACCCAGGGATAAAACCCAGGCCTCCTGCATTGCAGGCAGATTCTTTACCAGCTGAGCCACAAGGGAAGTCCAAGAATACTGGAGTGGGTAGCCTAACCCTTCTCCAGTGGATCTTCCCGACCCAGGAATCAAACCAGGGTCTCCTGAATTGCAGGCGAATTCTAAGTTCCCTTTATATGATCACCATGATATTAGATTAGGGGCCCACCCTACTTCAACATGACCTCATCTAAGTTAATTACATCTGCAGTGACCCTCTTTCCAAATAAGGTCACATTCCAAGGTACTGGAAGTTAGGATTTCAACATATGACTTTGGAGAACTCAATTCAACCCATAACAGTCTCTTATCTATGTGCCTTTGTATACACTCTTCTCCACACTTAGAACACTCCCTCAACCATTGCATCCCTGTTTCTCCCATACCCTTCACAAATGGCTAATTAATCACTCAGGTCAGTGCTACTATTTCCCTTCCTCCAAGAAGCTTTCCCCAATGTAGCTTAAAGAATCTCAGCTAATATTATGAATAATATCAGATAAATATAAATCACATTCAGCAGTCATAATACAATGAGAGAAAGCAATGCTGAGTTTTCCTAAACCTGCTCAGTGATCATTTGCTTTTTATTTCTCTCATAATGTTTTTAATCTGTTTTTTAATTAAAGAAAATTAAGGTTTCTCATGAGCATTAGTTTATTACCTGTGTTGGTTTATTATTTTCTGGTGTAGACTTTGCTGTGATAACAGATCTGCACATCTGTTGTCAGATTAACTCCCTTTCTACTTTCCACACTTTGTGATTGATCTCAAGCGAGGCAAAAAATATCTAATCCTCATTTCTTCATCTTGAAAATCAAAATACAATTCTTAGGTCGTAAAGCTGATGTGAGGATTTAGAGATACACCTGGGATAGTGCTTGACTCATGACTGGTACCTAGATACTCATTATTTAATAATTATCATAACTAGAACTGTCACTAATATATGAACTTAGTATTATCAATGTTTCATTTAGACTATATTTTTCTTTTCCTAGTCTACAGGGACAAAAGTATAAAAGTTTATCTTTTGGACCTACCTGTAACAAGAGAAGAACTAAACTCTGAAGAGGGTTCTTTCCATAAGCCAGTGTGTCACCTTTGGTACACAAGCCTGTGAAATCTACTGAGAGCCTTCAGAAACTCTTTTGGTTTATCTTTGTTCATAATTTGATGTCTGATGAATCTGCAGCACAGTGTTACTAAGGTGTCATCAAATATCTTTAAATATCATTTAGTTATGATACACAATCACAGAAATACTGAAAACAAGAAAACTCCTACTACTACCAAATAGGCTTTCCAGAAGCAAAACATTTAAAAATCTCATAAAACACATTTATGTCTATAGGAGGTAAGGAGATAGCTTATTTAACGTGAAGAATTCACTACTTTATCTTAAATAATGTGACCAGTGCTGTATCAGACACAGGAAGACACAGTAAAACTCCAGAGTATCACATAATATGTATTCTTAATATAACACACTTTGGTCTTGGGAGGAAAGGAGGGGCAGCAGCGTGTCATGAGCACCAGACTGAGGGTTGAGTTCAGTTCAGTCGCTCAGTCATGTCCGACTCTTTGCGATCCCATGAATGGCAGCATGCCAGGCCTCCCTGTCCATCACCAACTCCCGGAGTTCACTCAGACTCATGTCCATCGAGTCAGTGATGCCATCCAGCCATCTCATCCTCTGTCGTCCCCTTCTCCTCCTGCCCCCAATCCCTCCCAGCATCAGAGTTTTTTCCAATGCGTCAACTCTTCTCATGAGGTGGCCAAAGTACTAGAGTTTCAGCGTTAGCATCATTCCTTCTAAAGAACACCCAGGACTGATCTCCTTTAGAATGAACTGGTTGGATCTCCTTGCAGTCCAAGGGACTCTCAAGAGTCACAGGCCTATATTCCCTCCCTGTATTGCACCATGACCTTCTCACAAGCTTTAATACTTTCATGATTCTATAAGTGCTCTCCAATAAGAGGCTGGTAATGCGTGGAATGACAACAGTCAGTTTGCAAATGTATCCTATTGAAAAAGCTGAATCAGTAAATAGACCAGTTTAAAGTCTCTCAAAATTATATGTATATTTTATATGCAGTTTACAAAGTAGTCCACTTATTATTAGATTAGCTTCACAAATTTCACCTGAAAATCTTTCTGGGAAAATTTAACTTTAGCTGCTCTGCAATCAGTTGGGTAGTTTAATATAATGAAGTATGGATGCAAGAAATGGAATAAAACCTATTCACCTAATGTCTTAATTTTTCGGTGGGAAAAAAGTAAGATATCATACAAATGTTTTGGATGCTATATTTAATACAGATATTTATATTAATATTTAATATGAATCTAAGTAAAAGAGGAATCAACTAGACATTTTAGCCTGAACTGATAACATATGTGACAGTTTATGCCTTAAAATAGTGTAAAAATACTGCTGACACAATATTAAGTCAAATCTAAGGTTCTTGGAAGCCTGAACATTTCATCAGTATGATATACTAGATAAAAATAATTTTAAAAAAATCTACCATTGCATCTTTTATGAATTCATTTAATTGGTTTGGTAACTATAGAAATAAAAAATGGAGTTGTCTAAAATATAATTTTCATTTTCAGAAAAGATAATAACATATTTATGTTCCAAGGTATTGATGATACCTCATCTTAAGCTGAGAACAAAGTATGGCTATTCAGCAAATGATAATTATTAGAATCAGTGATTGATTGATTCACCCACTCATTGATATATTCAATCAATGACTTTTACTGAGAGCCTAACTCTCCTTGTGGCTCAGCTGGTAAAGAATCTGCCTGCAATGCAGGACCCCTGGGTTCAATCCCTGGGTTGGGAAGGTACCCTGGAGAAGGGAAAGGCTACACTCCAGTAGTCTGGCCTGGAAAATTCCGTAGACTGGATAGTTACGGGGTCACAAAGAGTCGGACACAACTGAGCAACTTTCACTTTCACTCTGAGATAAAGACATGGATATCACAAGTTAAACTTCCAGAAATGCGAAGATCTTACATCCTTAGGAGCCCAGATATCTTACCATACTTTAAACTCTGGGTAATTTGCATGCAATTGGCACTCAAAAACTGGTTATGGAGAAAATAATGTACTACATTTTCCTTAAAAACTGATCTGTGTATGACTGACATTTTAGTGCACACATTTATTTTACCAGAACATCTCATTGCCTAATCATATTAAGACAGGAAGATAATTTTTAAACATATTTAAAACCTCAATAGTGGCTGAAATTTGCTTCCATTCAACTTTCAACCATCACTTTTTAATTCCATTTTAAAACATTAAGACTTGTTCTTTGAACAGTTAGAGGTTCACAGCAAAATTGACTAGAAAATAATAAATTTCCCATATACTGTCTACTCCTCAACAGCATAGCCTCCCTCTTTATCAACAGCCCCCACCTAGAGTGGTATCTCTGTTACAAGTGATGAACCTATATTGATACAGCATAATCACCCCAAATCATTTACATTAGAGTTTACTTTTGGTGTTGTACAGTCTGTGGGTTTACATAGTCACACATACATCTACGTTACCATACAGAGCATTTTATTTGCCCTAAATATCCTTTATGCTTTGCCTATTCATCTCTACCTAGTTCCCAAATCCCTGGTACTGATCTGTTTACTGTTTTCATAGTTTCACATTTCCCAGGAAGTCATATAGTTAGAATCTTGCAATATGTAGCCTTTTAAGATCAACTCCTTTCAAGTAGTAGTATGCATTTGAGACTCTTCCATGTCTTTTTGCGGCTAGATAGCTCATTTATTTTTAGCTCTGAATAATATTCCATTGTCTTGATTACCACAGTTTACTTTTCTGTTGATTGACAGAAGGATACCTTGATGGCTTCCAAGTTCTGATGTTTATACATAAAGCAGTTAAAAACATCCATGTGAAAGTATCTGTATAGACATAAGTCTGTAACTCCTTTGGGTAGATACCAAGGATGATGACTACCAAAGATCGTTACTGAGGAATAGCATGGTAAGAGTAGGTTTAGTTCTGTAAGCAACTGTCAAACTGTCTTCCAAAGTGGCTGAACCATTTGCATTTCCACCAGCCCTGAATGAGAGTTCTTGTTGCTCCACATTCTCGCCCTCACTTGATGTTGTCAGTGTTCTGGATTTGGGCCATTCTTACAGGTGTTAGTGGTATCACACTGCTGTTTTAATTTGCCTTTCCCTGATAACACGATGTAGAGTATCTTATCATATGCTTATTTGCCATCTGTTTATATTTTCTATGAGGTATCTACTGAATATTATAGTCTTTGACCCACTTTTAATCAGGTTGCTTTCTTATTGAATTTTAATAGTTCTTTGTGTATTCTGAATATTAATCCATTAAAAAATTTTTACTAAGGATATTTCATTTCTTCATTTAGTTAGTCCTGGCAAACCTGGAAAAATTTACCAAGTATTGAAACCTATCCCATTTCTATCTCTATTTCTTTTTTTCAATCTTCCATTATTTTATATACCAAATACATTCTCTGAGTTAATTTCTGTACATGGATATCTATATAATAATTGTTATATTTTAGGTACTTTCTAATGTTTAAAAAAACGAAAACTGTGGCACCCAGTAGGGACTAAATAAGTCACAATATTTGATATTACTATTGTTATTGCAACTCCACTGCAGAAAAAGTATGTTTACTATAACAGAAGAAAATCTGATGTTAGATGTTTGACATCTGGCTCCGGTTTCTATATTTGTAAGCTAATGACAATATATGATTGATTAGAGGTAGTATTAGATTAAGTAATTAATGAGGGTAATCTAATTTAAAAAGCAAAGAGACTTTGTTTTCATTCTCTTTCATCTTTTATCTACCCTATACTCTAGCTTCAGGCTAGTCACTGTTTATTTATTGCAGCTGTCCTTTCCTGCCACCAAATTTTTTCTTGGGCTAGTCCCTTAACTAGAATTCCTGTAGCTTCATCTTTACTCATCATATAAGACTCATCTAAGATGTATCTTTTATTAAAAGTCCAGGGAAATTTTACTAAGAAATAACCTCAAAACCCCCTGTATCCCCCTATATCATATCAAATACAATCCTTGTACATATTGTCCTTATTTATATATACCTCTTCATCCCCTCATCTAGACTGTAAGCTATAAAAAGCAGGTATGGACATGCTATTCTTCTTCATGTCTCTTAAATTACCTGCTCCAAATGCCCTGCATATCAGAAATATTCAATAAACTTTGGTTAACTATGTTATGATTTTTCTTTATATTTTAGACTCTATTATATAACTCTTTACTTTCCATTTAAAGTAAGTTCTATTAATACATTCAGGAGCATTTCACATCAAGCAGCATACATAACAGTATTCAACTTTCTATTGATTTGCCCACACATCTTTTCAAAACTTCCCTGAAGATGTGGAATCATGGGTTAGGACGGTTACCGAGGACAGCTGGAGAAGATGAGTTTGGACAGCTCAGAGGAATTTCCACAGTGAACTGGTGTGCTCTGCTTGTGACATTAAGAACAAAACAAAACAACTCAGCAGAAGGAAAGAGGCTAGCACCATCAATTTGGACACGGAGGTCAGGGCTGGCTCACTGCGCTTGGGGTTGGTTCTCCAGCCACTACCCTAAACTTGCTCAAGCAGTCCCTAGCCAGAAGTCCAAAGAAGGCCTATTCTTGAAACCTAGCGCCATTTTCCAGTACTGGCTGTAAAGATGCAAACATAACAGCAATACTCATTCTTCTCATTTATATAGCATTCTCACTTTCTTACTTGTACTGCAACCCAATTCTGTGAGATTGTTGTTATCAAATCGGTCCTTTCTATGAGAACTCTGTGGCTCAGAGTGACTAAACTGACCCCAAGTTACTAATAGATCCATTATTCTCTGACAACCCCCACTCTCCTCCTAGTACACCACACTTCACAGATTCTTTTTATCCTTATTACTCAACTGATAGCCCTGGAATGTTGAGAGGAAATTAACAACAACAACAGCAAGAAGAAGAAAATAGCAGGTCTGCAATACTACCTTTAAAGCAGTGCCAAAAAAACAAAAACAAAAAAATAAATAAAATAAAATAAATCAGTGCCAGAAGGCAAAGGAAACTATATCAAATAATTTTGGTATAAGATATTACTGAGAGCCTTTATTTCTCAAAGGGAAAATAAATGAATGTTTTAGGTCTGAACTAAGGCTGAGGAGAGCATTTATAGCTGTGAAGGACAAGTCTCCAATCCTGGTGGGGGTGACATAACACAGCCCTAGAAGTCTGCAGGCACTTCAGAAAGAAGTCGCAGTCGGAAGCTCCTTTCCAGAAGTGTGCTAGGGCGTCCTCTTTTGGACCAACGTATATTAGCCAGAGTGTGACTGCTTCTGGTATTTTAAACACTCTGTCACCTTCATCCTGAAACTGAAAAGAACCGAAAGCAGAGGTGGGAATGCCCTGAGATATCTCTGACTCTGCAGGCCTATAGAGCTTGGGGAGATATTGACAGCTGTTATATTTTTGTTTAAAACCATTTCCAGTCATGGAAAAATACAGCTGCTCTTTATTTTTTCTACATAGTCATTTTTGTTTATTTCTGTCCTTAAAAATTTTTCCAAAGTCACATGCTTTACTCTCTGCATATATACCGTTTCTCCTGTTAAAATCCACAAAATACATTCTTCCCTGCCCAGTAACACCATGGAATAAAATAAATGTTGCCCACTGGCCTGAAAGATGGCACACTATAACATCTGCCTATAAACTGACTTGCTAAACAGCATTGGGAACTTGTCTCCTGTTATAAATGTAGCATTATGTAATCCACCCAGAAAACTGATGATAGCACAAAGGCAGCATTAATTAGGACCCTATTTCTTTCAACTTAGGCCTCCCACATCACATTATCTTCATGTAATTTTGGTTTGTGGTCTAAAATAATTGTTTCTATATAAAAATGATTGTAACAGCTTTGCAGTTACATGTGTTCACTCTCAAGAACCACAGATCCCATACACAGAATGACAGAAGGACTAAAATGTTAACCAAGGAAAAGATACCACCTGGTATTGCACAAATAAACAGCTGTTACATCTGAGAAAAAGCAGGAGGAATACAAAATCCCCTAGTACATTCAATGAGAAACTTAAGCAGTAGCTCTAATAATTGAGTAAGGGCTACTTGAAAAAGAAAATCAAACACAGATTTCAGCTAATTCAGTCGCTCAGTCGTGTCCTACTCCTTAAGACCCCATGGAATGCAGCACACCAGGCGTCCCTGTCCATCACCAACTCAAAGAGATTACCCAAACTCATCTCCATTGAGTCGGTGATGCCATCCAAACATCTCATCCTCTGTCATCCTCTTCTCCTGCCTTCAGTCTTTCCCAGCATCAGGGTCTTTTCCAATGAGTCAGGTCCTCGCATCAGGTGGCCAAAGTACTGGAGTTTCAACTTCAATATCAGTCCTTTGAATGAACACTCAGGACTGATCTCCTTTAGGATGGACTGGTTGGATCTCCTTGCAGCCCAAGGGACTCTCAGGAGTCTTCTCCAACACCACAGTTCAAAGCATCAATTATTTGGCACTACACTTTCTTTATCGTCCAACTCTCACATCCATATATGACCACTGGAAAAACCATAGCCTTGACTAGACAGATCTTTGTGGACAAAGTAATGTGTCTGCTTTTTAATATGCTATCTAGGTTGGTCATAGCTTTTCTTCCAAGGAGCAAGTGTCTTAATTTTATGGCTGCAGTCACCATCTGTGGTGATTTTGGAGCCTAAAATATTAAGTCTGCCACTGTTTCCACTGTTTCCCCATCTATTTGCCACAAAGTGATGGGACGGGATGCCATGATCTTAGTTTTCTGAATATTGCACTTTAAGCCAACTTTTTCACCCTCCTCTTTCACTTTTCATCAAGAGGCTCTTTAGTTCTTCTTTACTTTTTGCCATAAGGGTGATGTCATCTGCATATCTGAGGTTATTGATATTTCTCCTGGCAATCTTAATTTCAGCTTGTACTTCCTCCAGCCCAGCGATTCTCATGATGTACTCTGCATAGAAGTTAAATAAGCAGGGCGACAATATACAGCCTTGACGTACTTCTTTTCCTATTTGGGACCAGTCAGCTGTTCCATGTCCAATTCTAACTATTGCTTCCTGACCTGCATATGGGCTTCTCAAGAGGCAGGTCAGGTGGTCTGCTATTCCCATTTCTTTTAGAATTTTCCAGTTTGTTGTGATCCACACAGTCAAAGGCATTGGCATAGTCAATAAAGCAGAAATAGATATTTTTCTAGAACTTTCTTGCTTTTAAGCTCCAGTGGATGTTGGCAACGTAACCTCTGGTTCCTCTGCCTTTTCTAAAACTAGCTTGAATATCTGGAAGTTCACGGTTCACGTATTGCTGAAGCCTGGCTTGGAGAATTTTGAGCATTACTTTACTAGCGTGTGAGATGAGTGCAATTGCGCAGTAGTTTGAGCATTCTTTGCCATTGCCTTTCTTTGGGATTGGAATGAAAACTGATCTTTTCCAGTCCTGTGGCCACTGCTGAGTTTTCCAAATTTGCTGGCATATTGAGTGCAGCACTTTTACAGCATCATCTTTTAGGATTTGAAACAGTTCAACTGGAATTCCATCACCTCCACTAGCTTTGTTGGTAGTGATGCTTCCTAAGGCCCACTTGACTTCACATTCCAGCATGTCTGGCTCTAGGTGAGTGATCACACCACTGTGATTATCTGGGTCATGAACATCTTTTTTGTACAGTTCTGTGTATTCTTGCCACCTCTTAATATCTTCTGCTTCTGTTAGGTCCATTCCATTTCTGTCCTTTATCGAGCCCATCTTTGCATGAAATGTTCCCTTGGTATCTCTAATTTTCTTGAAGAGATCTCTAATCTTTCCCGTTCTATTGTTTTCCTCTATTTCTTTGCACTGATCACTGAGGAAGGCTTTATCTCTCCTTGCTATTCTTTGGAACTCTGTATTCAAATGGGTATATCTTTCCTTTCCTCCTTTGCTTTTCGCATCTCTTCTTTTCACAGCTATTCGTAAGGCCTGCTCAGACAGCCATTTTGGTTTTTTGCATGTTTTTTCCTTGGGGATGGTCTTGATCCATGTCTCCTGCACAATGTCACAAACCTCATTCCATAGTTTATCAGGCACTCTGTCTATCAGATCTAGGCCCTTAAATCTATTTGTCACTTCCACTGTATAATCGTAAGGGATTTGATTTAGGTCATACCTGAATGGTCTAGTGGTTTTCCCTACTTTCTTCAATTTAAGTCTGAATTTGGCAATAAGGAGTTCATTTCTGAGCCACAGTCAGCTCCCAGTCTTGTTTTTGCTGACAGTATAGAGCTTCTCCATCTTTGGCTGCAAAGAATGTAATCAATCTGATCTCAGTGTGGACTCTCGGTGATGTCCATGTATAGCTTTCTTTTGCATTGTTGGAAGGGGGTGTTTGCTATGACCACACCTCGCCGCTCCCGTGCAGCGCTGCCACTGCTCCAGCACCATGCAGCCGCCAAACAAAGTAGATGTATTTTAAACAGATAATTAACACTATATGAAAAAGAGACACACTGACTATTTTTAAAATGTTACTATAATAGCTATTTACCAAGGAACTGTTTCACTACAGTCTTATTTGAGGCAGGCAAGTGGGAGAAGGTTAAGACCTAGAGTGGGGGCCATTTTAGAAATATCAGTGAAAAAGATAAAGCAATTCTTCTCATGAAGACTTATAAAATGATTTTAAATGAGTTTTTTAAACTGTTAATGTGTCTTTGTCAATAGTAGTTTGAAACTCATTTTCATTCTTGATCCTAAATAAAGTATACACAGGTGACATTAAAAATACATATCCTATCAAGGAGACTGTCACCTTCTCTTTTAAAACCCTTTTGGCAAAATGTAAAGTGGAGTTTCATGACAGTCTCCTGATTATGAAAAGCTGACCCTGGCCCACCGTAGGGAATACTGGGAGGGGAGGTGTGAGAATTTGGGAGCACTGAAATGGCTGATATCTCCTGTCTACTTAGAGGCAGCCAGGATTACATCAAAGCTATTGTACCTGCTTTCTGTATGCCTTCAATGGCACAGGACTGGTCTTATAAATAACTTCTAGGTGTTGTTAATTGAGTCATACAGATCTTGAACCTGTGATCATGACCTTGCTTGTGCTAAGGCCTAATACCTTTGAGTTGAGATTAACACTCCTTCATTTCTGAAAGATCCTTTAGAATCCACCAATCTTCTGCAGGTACTTGCACACATACTTTGGGACCACCTCTGACCAAATCTATTCCAGAAGAGTTTGACATCGAATACAATGATGTCTCTGTGTTATTGATAGAAACATTTATTCAGCTTCTGAAATCTCCCCACAACACCACTATTTTGCAGGTAAGAAATCCAAGGCACAGAACATCAGAATGAGATTTGAGCCCAGGTTCTCTGGATTTCTAGCCATTGGTTAGTGCCCCTAAACCACACTGGTCACATGTAAACTACCCCACAAATGCTCTTTGGTGGGTCTATCTGTAAATAAGAAACAGAGGTCATTAAAAGCAAAAGAAGTGTCCTCTATAATCTAATACTTAAACAATCACAGACATAGTAGGAAACTGAGAACGTACTTATTCTTATAATATATTTAATCCAAAAAAAAACTTCTTTTCATCTTCTTGCTATCTAAAAGCTTGAAAAGTCTTATGGTGAATAAAAATGTTCTGATGTAAACCTGCTTAGGGAAATAGTCTAGCAGAGCCGTTAAAAGCATAGACTCTGGGGTCAGACACCTCAGTTTATCTTTTGGCTTTGTTATTTACTAGCTGTGTGACTAAGGGCAGTTTACTTAATCTCCTGTATCTTAGATACTTCTCAGAGATACACATAAGAGATTTAAAAAGGACATTTATAATATAAGTCCTGTTCCTTTATCTAACCATGCCATGTATAATATACTATGGGTGAATGTTTAAAATATGCACATTGTGAAGATATTGTGCATTAGAAACTTTTTTGCATTGTTTTTCTGTTAAAATTTTTATTTTGTTATATAAATAGTTTCAAAATTTCATAATGACTTTTGTGACTTTAATAGTCAAAAACAAAAACAAACACAAATGAACATGACACAGCTCTCTAGTCCTTGGAAGATCCTGACTTAAACACACTGATGCTTACTTTCTTCACTATCGCATGGGCTGGCTATTAATGGTTACATATAGTATTTTTTTGGTGAATATTAAATAAAATATAAAGGACCTCAATCAATCACTGCCATTGTTATTTTTTCAGCAAGGAAAAATCACTCTTTTAAGAATCTATTACTGGTTCTCTGATTAGCCAATGTACTCCAAATTTCAGGTAAAGGATCTGAAGAAAGAATTTTATAAATGTCCACAGACTCTTCCATGTCCTGAGCCTCTCTGGTTAAGACAGAGCAACATTAACTCTTTTTTCCTCAGTACTAGAGACAGTGGAAAGAGAAAGCATAAAAAACAAGAGTGTGAGACTGAACATATTATAGCAGGTAGTATAGTTATAAGCCTAACTCTTAAATAAAATTGCAAACTTGGAAAGAAGTCGGGAAAAGCTGAAGAATGGTCACTACTGCTTTTTCCATCACAATCTTGCCCCTCCCCCACTCCCATGTTTTAAATAATTATACACACTTTCTTAGTAGAACTTATTGATCCCTGGGTCAGGAAGATCCCCTGGAGAAGGGAATGGCTACCCACTCCAGTATTCTTGCCTGGAGAATTCCATAGACAGAGGAGCCTGCTGGGCTACAGTCCATGGGGTTGCAAAGAGTCCGACACATCCGAACAACTAACACTTGCACGTTCACTTTTCATTGGAATGAAAGCCAAGAACATGTCATGACACTAGGAAGAATCACAAATATGGAAATTTAAAGTGGAGTATCCACTAGACAAATAGGCACTTAGCTGATGACCCGTCACATAATGAAATTTCTTTTAGGGGCATTATGAATTGCTATTTGCAATGGGGAAGGTAAATCATAGAGGCAGATTAACCACGTTGCAAAACTTGTGCAGGGATGCTGAATGCAGAAGACCTGAGTTATCCAGGTCTTTATTTCCTATGTTTAACCTCAGTTGCAGCAAACTATGCATATGCCTTGAAGTCCTGATCTGGCCCCTAACCACACACGGAGTCCCTTTGTCTTTTGTCATTTTCAATTATTGTAAATGAGGAGGGTAAAAACTAACTTTAACATCAGCTGTAGCAAAATAAAAAGATAATTTATTAAAATCTATGTAGTAAAGATACTCACAAGTCAAAACAATCATTGACAAAAAAGCCTCATTATTTTCTTTGGCTGACATTTTGCTCCAAGCATTTCTCTGACTGTACCTACACGGCACTCATTCCTGCCTCCAGGAGAATATCACAGTCTTTTCAAACATTTTCTTGGAGCCAAAACAAGAGAGTACTTTTCAAAGGGAATGCATAAAAATAAAACTGGAATGTCTCAGCTTTGTTACTTTTTTAAGATGAGAGCATAATGCACTGAGGTAACACTGCCTCTCTCTGATTCAGAGGAACAGCTTGACGATAAGATATATGGTACTTTGTCCTTAATAACTTTTGTTTTCTTCATGTCATCAATTGAGCTTGGTCTTTACCTCATTAGAGATTTGCAAATGCATCACTGCAACAGATCATCTCTCTGCATTACTGTATCCATTATCTATGGACCAAGTTCATCCAATTTCCCCAGCCGTTTATGAGAAAAAAACAAATCAAAAAAGGCCTCCTTTCCCATATATCAGTGTAATTTATGCCAATGTTAGAGCCCAAGTGTTTGTATTTTCTCTGGCTTTTCTATTTGCTTGACATATGAAGTAGCAAAGTTAATATTCTTTGGGAAAAAAATTCTGTTCTGGTCTCTACTGATTTAAACATAAAGTTCAAAAGGAGATGGTATCTTATAAAGACTCTAAGCTCACTGCATTAAATTAACAATACTAATCTCTGTGTTTCACATGGTACTTCTCCAGAGCAGTTTTATAGACTTTAAGTGAAAATGCCAAAGCTGTCTTTTTGATAAAAAACGATAATGGAAACTCCTTTCGACATTCCTTCAGGTCTTTCATAGACTAAAGAGGTGCTAAGACATGAAAGGGAAAAGCTGCAGAAAACTTCCATGATTTCATAGGCCTGTCTTAGTCAATTTGAACTTCTGTAACAAAATACCACAAACTGGGTAGTTTATAAACAATATCTATTTATTTCTCATATTCTAGAAGCTGGGAAGTCTTAGAATGATGGCACCAGCAGATTGGCTGTGGCAGCTGGCAAGGGCTTACCTCCTAGTTCATAGTTGTTGCATCACATGGAAAGGGCTAGAGAGCTTTCTGAGGTCTCTTTTATAAAAATATTAATCCCACTCCATCCTCAAGACCTAAACTTCCTCCAAAGGCCTGCCTCTTAATACCATCATGTTAGGCACTAAGATTTCAACACATATTTGGCAGGGACACTAACATTCAGACCTCAGCAAGACCTTCATATAATTCCTGTTCATCTCACTTGAGCTTTCCAATTCTCCTCTTCACACTTGTCCAGAGGGAAGGTCCATATTTTTCTGGAGTCCCAACTACTTCTATTCTTGATTATACATGTTCAGTAATTAAAAAATGATCTACTGAAAATCTATGATATGCTCTGCTAGAATTAAAGACACAGTATATAAATAATGGAATCTCTACCCTTACTGGACTCTGGATCTTAGGGTTGGGTTGCATGAGGGAAGATGCTGGAAAAACAGCCAGGGATTAAAAAAAAAGGAAAAAAAAAAGGCAGCACTATGATAAGAGTTTGCACAGGGTACTCTGCTATTCTACTCAGTAACCATGTGCCCAGACATGATTTTATGTTTTTGTATTTTGAAATCCATGATGATTGCCTATGTGCACAACACAACTAAATCTTATTCTGCAAAAAGATGAGATGACAATTAATTGCTTCTTTATTCCATAACTTGGTTGTCTGCACAATGGGTGTTGGAAGAAAATATTATTAAATAACATTATAAAAAATGTTTTATTTTTTTAAAAGAGAATGAAGTTGCATTAAGCCTTAGTGGGCACATTGACTGTATGTCAGTAAAGCACAGACGTACCTGATAGGAGAGAAACTTCTACAGTGGCACAGGATATGCAGTGAGACACCCTCATACTGCAAAGTCTGCTGGTCTGTGTGTGCCTGGTTAGGCAAGGTTTACATATCACACTATTCAATGCCATTACATTCCAGTTCACTCTCACAAAAGAGACAGAGAGAAATAAATTATCTGTAGATAGAGCTTGGATTACAAACAATACTATTTCTGCACATGCAGAACAAGAACATGGCCAAGGTTACTCTTCTGCTACCTGGCAAGATATTGCTTTCAGTTAGATGGCAAGGAAAATGAATGATTTATTCAGATCAGGCATGAATGCCTAATAATGTGAAATTATCAAGTCATGTATGGATGTGAGAGCTGGACTATAAAGAAAACTGAGCACTGAAGAATTGATGCTTTTTTAATATAAATTTATTTTAATTGGAGGTTAATTACTTTACAGTATTGTACTGGTTTTGCCATACATCAACATGAATTCATCACAGATATACACGTGTTCCCCATCCTGAACCCCCTCCCTCCTCCCTCCCTGTACCATCCCTCTGGGTCGTCTCAGTGCACCAGCCCCAAGCATCCAGTATCATGCATCGAACCTGGACTGGCGACTCATTCCATATATGATATTATACATGTTTCAATGCCATTCTCCCAAATCATCCCACCCTCGCCCTCTCCCACAGAGTCCAAAAGACTGTTCTATACATCTGTGTCTCTTTTTCTGTTTCACATACAGGGTTATCATTACCATCTTTCTAAATTCCATATATATGCATTAGTATATTGTATTGGTGTTTTTCTTTCTGGCTTGCTTCACTCTGTATAATAGGCTCCAGTTTCATCCACCTCATTAGAACTGATTCAAATGTATTCTTTTTTGAACTGTGGTGTTGGAGAAGACTCTTGAGAGTCCCTTGGACAGCAAGGAGATCCAACCAGTCAATCCTAAAGGAAATCAGTCCTGAATATTCATTGGAAGGACTGATGCTGAAGCTGAAGCTCCAATACTTTGGCCACCTGATGCTGGGAAAGACTGAAAGCAGGAGAAGAAGGGGACGACAGAGGATGAGATGGTTGGATGGCATCACCCACTCAATGGACATGAGTCTGAGTAAACTCCGGGAGTTGGTGATGGACAGGGAAGCCTGGCATGCTATGGTGCATGGGGTCTCAAAGAGTCAGACGCAACTGAGCGACCAAGCTCAAACTGATGGATAGAGTCTCCCTGGTGGTCCAGAGGTTAAGAATCTACCTGCCAGTGTAAGGGACATCAGTTCTATCCTTGCTGCAGGAAGATCCCACATTCCTCATCACAACTAGGTCCAGGCCCCACAACTACTGCACCTGCGCTCAAGAACCTGTGAGCCACACCTACAGAAGCCCACGTGCCCCAGAGCGCATGCTCTGAAACAAGCGGAGCCACCACAATGAGAAACCCATGCACAACCAGAGAGTAGCCCTTGTTCTCTGCACCTAGAGAAAGCTTGCATGCAGCAGTGAAGACCCAGCACATCCATAAATAAAAATAAATACATCTTTAAAAAAAAGATGCTATGGACATTAGAGTTACATTCTGTATCTAAAAAATGAACTTCACCCCAAATTAGTGATGTGGATAGACTTTTAACAACTGCTGTATGAAGGCATGGATGCAAGGGGAAATATGTATTACGTTCAGTAAGAGAGAGTTATGATATTCCGTGATAGAATTTGTCTATGCTAAAATATTTGTTAGTTTTCTGTAACGATTAGGCATAACTGATCAGATTCCATTTTTCCCCCCATTGGTAGTAAAATAATCTTCACTTAGGATTTGCTATCAAGACAAACAAGGCACACATCTGAAAGCAAACTGTAACATAATAAATATATTTCTTAATGCTAAAAGAAAATCAATTCTATTTAATCTAAATTTTGCACCTCAACCACATCTGATAAAATAAGTAGATAGAACTTTATGAATAAAAAGTTTAATCATTCTAGTTTAATCATTCTTTTTCTTTTAATAAAAATGAAATAAAATTGGGTTACTTGATGTCATTTTGTTTCTACTGTTTCTTACAGGTCATATTCAGAGTTGACTGAGCACCATAAGTATTCAACAGACTTTGATTTTATTTTTATCACATGCCTCATAAAACTAATTTAGAAACCTAAAAATGTGTCACTAAGATTTTGAATTATGAACAGTCAGAGCTTACTGAATTTCCCAAATCTAACAAGAATGGTTGGCTATGAAAGCAAACAAATACTCTTTAGCTATAGCCAGCCACATTTAAGAAACTCTTACAGGGATCAAGATGATTCTGAACTGCCATGACTGATACCATGCCAATTTTTCAGAAGCCAATAGCATGTTTTTGGAAGACTTTTCCTTCTGCATGGGTGCCTGATATAATTCCCATCACAAAGTGATTGGGATCTACTTTAGAATTATAATGGAGATCAAGTAAGTGTGTGGAAAATTCGCACCACTGGCCCATTTTGAGTTATTTTTTACATAGATGTTCTTCCTATATTATGTCTGTCACAGAATATTCATCACATCTCAACTGTCAGCAGAATCTACTTGTTCAGGTGGCTATACTTCATCATTTTTCCATGGCTATTAATAGATCTATGTGATTTATTGTTCCCCTTCTGTTAATATCACTCAGAAGCAGGTGTGTTACAGCCCTTTGAGCTCTACACCAGAGTACTAAGCCTGATACTTAACACTGTAATGCACAAGTTGGGGAGGAAGGACAGGGTATAAAAACCCAGATAGCTTGCAAAAGTAAGCATTCATTTTAAAAGTCTAATGATTTCCAGAAAGAAAGTTAGATACATACAAAATTGAGTGATACCCCCAAGTAATGCCCCTCTTACTCAAAGGCCAGACTTCAAGCAAACACATTCCCTTGGGGCCCAGTTCTGAAGCTTGAAATAAATAAAACAAATTCTTTTGGATGTACTAAGAACCCTGCAGTAAAGCTGTGTACTAAGCTGACCTCTTAAAGCCTGACTGATGCTTACTTAATATACAAAGTAGCCATAGGGGAGAGAGGTGATTTAGGACACTGTATGTAGACCAGCTCTGCCCTGTGATCATTCCTTAACTTCTGCCAGTTGTGGCTTCCTCTTTTGAGAAGGGGAATAATAGAATCTATTCCTAGAATGCTTGGGGACTTTAATTGAGGTAACAACCTTCTGATCACAATTTATCACTTGGAGAGGAAAAAAAATGGTCACTATATATTGAATACATGTTTTGTTTTTAATCAGCCTAGCATATATCTGTGGGTAGGGATAACTGTTTTCTCAGTCATGTCCAACGCTTTGTGACCTCCAGGCTCCTCTGTCCGTGGGATTCTCCAGGCAAGAATACTGGAGTGGGTTGACATTTCTTTCTCTAGGTGATCTTCCCAACCCAGGGATCAAACCTGGATATCCCTCATTGCAGGCAGATTCTTTACCCTCTGAGCCATCAGGGAAGCGTTTCTAATTTGTTTCTGTCTGGTTCAGATACTGTAAGGTTTCTTACAAGGGTAAGAAGGAGGGGCAGGTGACTTTTGAAATAAAAACAATGTAAATTGTTAAAACGGAGTGTAACAGTAAGAATGCTGGGTTTTTTTTTTTTTAATGAAAGATTTTAAAGAAAAATAAAAGAGAATTCTTTCTTTAATATAACAATAGTATTGGACTTTATTCCAAATCCTACATTCTAAAAGTGTAACTTACACCTCTGGCAAAATTTTTTAAACATATTTAAACAATTTTATATATGAGAAGTGAACTCTCTTTAAAACTATTATTCTAATCTTGAGTCAGCAATTAGTATAGTACTAAAATACTGTATATACTGAACTGCTACTGCTAAGTCACTTCAGTCATGTCCGACTCTATGTGACCCCATAGACGGCAGCCCACCAGGCTCCACTGTCCCTGGGATTCTCCAGGCAAGAACACTGGAGTGGGTTGCCATTTCCTTCTCCAATGCATGAAAGTGAAAAGTGAAAGTGAAGTCGCTCAGTGGTGTCCAACTCTTCGTGACCCCATGGACTGCAGCCCACTAGGCTCCTCCATCCATGGGATTATCCAGGCAAGAGTACTGGAGTGGGGTGCCATCGCCTTCTCCGATATACTGAACTAGCTAATGATAATAAACTATCCTCTTAAATTTTTCCAGGAAATAGCCAACTTTAAACAGTTTTTTTTAAACAGCTGATTTTAGCATAAGTATTATGCACTATCTAATAATCACTTGATTAGATAGACCATCATTTCTACTTGACTGAATTGTAGTCAATGTCACAGAAGAATTAAGTTTTCATGAAAGTTAACTGACAAGTTACTGTACACACGCTTTTATAGTTTTAAAACTCTCAGCTCATTATCAGATTGAAAGGCACTAGCATCTATTCTATGCCTTGCAGAAGTGTTCAAAAACATAGACAGAAATGAAGATAAAACTTCAGTTCAGTTGCTCAGTTGTGTCTAACTCTGTGTCCTATCCAAATAGACTGAATCTTTTAAACACTTTAGCATGAAAATTCTACCAACAAATTGGATTTAGAATGAAGAATATTAATGACTTGTCAGCAGAGGTCAAGTAATACAGCTTTTTGTTATACTCATTGAGTTAAATCCACATCTAAATCTTATCTTAGAGTAGTAACCAGAAATATGGCCCTGGGAGACCTGGAAGTTCACAGATCAAGCACGATTTAGTGTGTGTGTGTGTGTCTGTGTATGCTCACCTGTGTACTTTTCTAGAGGATCATGTGGGTGGTTGTAGTTTAGTCGCTAAGTCGTCTCCAACTCTCGCAATCCCATGGACTGTAGCCTGCCAAGCTCCTCTCTCTGTCCATGGTATTCTCCAGGCGAGAATACTGGAATGGGTTGTCATTTCCTTCTCCAGAGGATCTTTCTGACCCAGGAATCGGACCCTGGTCTCCTGCATTGTAGGCAGATTCTTTACCAACTGAGATATGAGGGAAGCCCCTTAAATGATCATGGATGCTGGATTTTTCTACATGTAATTCATATAAGCTTTCTGGAGGGTTAAATTGATCTGTTTACTTCTGAGTAAAAGTAACTTTGAAGCAGTAATAGTGTATTGTGATTACTGGGGACAATTTAGTCCCTAATGGTTATGATGAGTGATTAATGTTCCCTAATTGTTTTGAATATTACATCTTGGAAAAAAAGTGGTGTTATCACTTTTGCAAATTATTTTAGAATGCAGAACAGCAGTATACTTAGCTCTTCCCAACCATAATCTCCTTTATTGTACCTCTGAGAAATGAAGCTTGGATTGTGTATCCTTAACTAAGAAATCAAGAACTGGAACATATTTTCTTGCTCTTATCCCAGAGGTTTTCACTCTATTCTGTACCACCTGCATCTCTAGATATGACAGCCTTGGTCATGTCTGGAAAAATGTCTCTAATGCTTGGTTATCTGTGGACCCCATTTAGAGTTGTATAGCATCTGTATTCTAACTACTATCTCCCTCATGAGTTTTACTGTATCTGTGTAGCTTCTGGATTGACGTTTTAAAGATAAATCATTTTTATAGTTATATAAATGTATTATAAAATACAAATTTAATTCTCATAAAATTATTTTGCCATAAATGGAAGAAATCCATAAAATATCTTCTAAACAAAATGAGAGTATATTCTCAAAATTTTGATTTATCTTACTGCCTTGTTCTCTTGTTAAAATTAGAGTAACAAGTTTTGGCATGGTAATGAAGACATATTTGTAGTTAACTCAAAGATGTCCACTGATGATATAAAAAGACAGAAATATAAAACAAAGAAGGTCAGATTCCTTATTATGTGTTCCAACTGCATTTTAATGCCAAGTTTGAGAGTCATGTAAAATCAGCTGACATCTACCAGTGTAAGTAACACACACTTGGAGGACATGTAAACTAGACTCTAAAGATAGAGCAAGGGGTTCCTAGCCTAAGAATGGAATTTTATCCTGAGTATGAACACTAAAATGTTAGGTAAATTTGGTCCAACAACAAAGATATACTGAGACAACTATGCCAAGAATCAAGGCACTCAATGAAGTTGGCCTCCTGGGACCTCAGGTTCCTCTGCCAAATGAAGGGGGTGGATTGGAAAGTCACTGCCCCTTATTTCTGGACTCTGGAACTCACTGTCTTCACTGTCTCGTTTCATTGTCAACATTTGTGACACTCTGTCTATTAGTTCCCAGAGTTTGGGAACTTCAATACATAAGAAGCCCCCTTTTCACAAAGATAAACCAATGCATGTGAAATGAATTCTATCATCTTCCTAATTCAATCATCTGCCTATAAGCTTAAGAGTAGCATTTCTAAAGTCACATCATAACCTGGAGAAGTCATCCTCAATTCTTGTCTGGAAAATGACTCTTCTCTTGGAAATCCTAGTAAGGACCCTTAAGTACCTCTGGGTTTTTTGTAAACAGTGATTATTTTAGATGAACAGGAGATCCTCCCTATCCTTTCCTCATTGCTGAGGAGATATTTCATGCTTCTTTCAACTAGTCCAAATTTAGAATATAGCTATGTGTAAGAAATTCTGTCAACAGAAATATGTTCATTCAAGGAATGCTATACTCCTTCACTTATAAATAAATCACCTCTGAGTCTGAGGTCTATTTTATGCTTTGTAACTTTTTATTTCTTAAAGAAGATTTATAAGGTATTATCACACTCTATTCTATTTGAGTGCTTCAGATTTGGCCTTACTTATCACCACTTGCATTTGGGAAGATGGGGCTCAATAAATTTGGAATATATATGTTAGAAAATAAACTTGCACAACTTTAGACATAGTTCATGAAATACTAGCATTTCTTTAAATATTCCAGCTGGGATTATATAATTAACATTGCAATCATACTTTATAACAATAAAGGATTATTTTTAAGGAAGAAGCAAATTTCTCTGTACATATATATGGTTGAGATGATTCAAGGGACACATAAGATTGAGTTAAATGTCTTTTTACCCATCAATCTTCCAAAATACATATTAGGGGGAAAATGACTCAAATAGGCTTAGCAAAGATAATGGATATCTATAAAAGTACTTTAAAAATACAGTTGAGAATTAGATTATGAAAGTAACTCATAGAACAAAACAGAAAAGTAAAGACAAAGATTTTTCTTTGGACCAATTAATAATCAAATAAGTTGGAAATGCAGATTGGGAGTTTCTCAGGCCACTAACAGATTACCGATTGATCATTTTCTCTTTCAAATCCATATTTTTAACATCACTCATCCAAAGGCATAAAAGGCATCCGGCCTGACTCACTTGAAGAACTCTATTTTAACTCAAAGAATATATAATTAGAATACTAGTATTCTAGCACTTCAATATATTTTTAAAGCTGTTTGAAAACTACTATATTATCACAGAAGGTTCCTTTCTGGCACAGAAAATGGAAAAGCTGCTCAATGTGTTCATTGCACTCTTGAATCTACCTTTTGATGGCCCTTTTCTCTCCATTTCCAGGCCATCAGGATCTCTTGACTGTACCATCACAGTCATCTGTAGCCATCTGCTGCCAACAAACCTTCTTAAAATACTGCTACATGGTGGTACATCTCTATTCAAAGGCCTGCAGGATACCCCGTTTCACTGTAAAATGCTCAAACCTTACAACTTCTCCCCAGTGCATATCCAATAATTTCTCCCCAGCACTTTGCTTCACTAACAATGCTGTCCAATTCCCCCTTTGGCTTCCACTGCTTTAATCCTGATTGGAGCAATCACTCTGTTTATATCCTTGACCACATTCCACCTATTTCTGTTCTTGACTCTCCCTAGCAGGAGTCACAGACTACTCTGGATGGGTCAGAGAGTAAATACTGGAGGCTTTGCAGGCCTAGCACTTTCCCTTGTGTGTGTGTGTGTGTGTGTGTGTGTGTTTGTGTGCTCACCACTCAATCCTGTCCCATTCTTCGCAACTCCATGGACTATAGCCCACAAGACTCCTCTCTCCATGGGATTCTCCGGGCAAGAATAGTGGAGTAGGTTGCCATTTCCTTCTCCAGGAGATCTTTCTGACCCAGGGTTCGAATCACATCTTCTGCATTGGCAGGTGGATTCCTTACCACTGAGCCTCCTGGGAAGCCCTAGCAGTTTCCCTTACACCACTCAACTCTACTGTTACAATGTAAACAACAGCCATAGGCAGTATTTAATGAATGAGCAAAATTCCACTAAATCTTTATTTTTGGATACTAAATTTGAATTTCACATAGTTTTCCTGAGTCATGAAATACTATTCTTGTGATGTTTTCTTTTCAATGACTTAATGCAGAAACACTTCTTAGTTAATGGACCATACAAAAACAGGCAATGGGCTAGATTGGTCTGTGGACCAACTCCTATTCTATTATATATCTCAAAAAAGCAACCAGTTATTAGCATGATTAAATTTAACTCTCACTCAGTTCTGCCGTGGCTGCCAGTTCCACTCAAAGCAAAGGTCCAGGTCTCCATAATGGCTTATATAAAACCTTTTATATTCTGATCTTCCTTCACTGCCTTTATCTCCAACTACTCTAGCTACTCTCTGGTTTTGCTCTGCTCCAGTTAACTACCCTGCTTTTCATTCTTGAACACACACAACACAAGCCTATCCCAGGGTCTTTGCACTGGCTGGTCTCTCTGCCTGGTATCTGTTTTTCCTCATGTTTCCGTGGAGCTCTTGTATGCCTTGAGATTTTGAGCTAACATCATTCTCTCCAAGAGTCTATCCCGACCAATCAGTTTAAATTTTAACCACCTAATGTCCATTGACTGTGTTCTCCTAAAATTGATATACTGAAGCTCTAATGCCTAGTACTTCAGAATGTGGCTGTATTTGTAGATAACGCCTTTAGAGAGGTGATTCAGTTAAATGAGGCCATTCGAGTGAAACCTAATCCAATTTGATTAGTATCTTTAGGAGACGAAATGTGGACATATAGGAAGATATCAGAGGCTTATCCTCAGAGGACAAAGGCCATGTGAGGACACAGTGAGAAAGTGGCCATCTGCAAGCCCTGGAGAGAGTCCCCAAAAGAAACCAAACCTGCAAAAACCTTATCTTAGACCCCAGGCTGCACACATGTGAGAAAATAAATTTCTCTTGCATAAGCCACCAAATCTATGATATTTTGTTACGGAAGGTGTAGCAAACTAACACACACCATAACTTCCACAGCCCTCCCAAACCTGCCCCACCTTGTTCTGTTTTTACCCAGAACACTTATCTCTTACTAACATACTATTTAATGAAACAACTTACCATGGTTATTACCATCTCCCTGCTACATGAGGGCAATGATCTTTCATTTACTGATGTATTCCAAATTCTCAGAATAGTGCCTACCTTTTTGGTAGGCATTTCACATATATCTGCTGGATATATGATATCTAACAACACGTAATCTTGATGCATCTCCATCCTCTATTTCTGTCTTCTTCTGGCAAAGGCCCAATTGCCAATTCAGCATCTCCAAATTTCAAAGGCACTACTGCTAAGAGTGTCTCTCTAGACATCAGCAAAAAAATGGACTCCCTCTTTGAATTCTAATACACAATCTATACCTCTCTCCTGCTATTTCACAATTCAAGTCTGTAATAAGATTGTTATATATGTTCTAACTTCTCTACAAGCTTCTTTCTGATGCGAGCTGGTATCTCACGCATCTTCAAATTCCTCACCATATCCACTGAGTGTGCACATGAAGTTGAAGCATAATAAATGTTTAGTGAACTTACTGCATACATCATTATCACAAAAACATCTGCTACTGAACAATAACACTGTGCCAGGCTCTATCTTGTCTTTAAGTTATTTGCAAAATTAGCAAACCTGTATGAAGGTGGCATTGTCATCTCCTTTTATAGATGATGTCACTGAGCCTAAGAGAGGTGAAGTAATTTGCCAAGGTCACCCTGCTAATGAGTGGTGAAGCCAGATTTTAAACACAGGTATACAGTCCATTAAGGTCAAGATCGGAAATATACAGTTTCACAAGCAAAAAAGGAAAATAAAATGTTTACTTTGTCATAAAAATTTCAGTATCATGTTAAATGAAATGAAGGCAAAGGAAGGCATATCATTACCTAAATTCTTAGAGGCTTGAATGAACTGACTTCACATTTCCAATGACTACTTTTCTTCTTCTGAATTCTAAAAAAGTAGTGGCTGTACACTTCTGAAGTTTATATAATGACTCAAATTTTAAAAATTCAAATTCATAATAGCATATCTCTTCAAATGAATCTTATTTTCTTTGTAATGACTGGAGCCTTAAAACATAAATGAATGGGTTATATGAAATAAATATGACTCTTTTAAAGACAGAATTTTCATACCTATACATACCTCCCATCACCTTATAACATTTCATTAACAATTTTAAAAATCAACAAGTTCTTAATACTGACTTCCGAAGTAGACAAGTCCTACTTTCCATTGTTGTTTTTAAACTCTATAATACTTTATATCCAGGAAATAGGCAAGATGGATACATACAATTATTAATTTTGGTTAGAAAAAAGGGCTTTACTAATTTTTAAAAATTTAAGGACTTTAGACTCATGAATTTTCAGCAAAAATATCTCTATTACACATACTAAAGCAATACACAAATGCTGTGGCCTCTTTTTAGACAGAAGAGGATTTTTTATAATAGAACACTAAAGCATAATTAAGCAAGTATACAGCTCTTACATTTTATTATTTTGAAGGATGTTCTTTGAGTTACATATTTTATTTGCTTTTCAAAAAACTTAAATTGATATAAATGGAACACACTTTGACCTTTTCTGAGGAATTGAATACAACCGAATGATGTTAGTTGCAATACTTTGCTCTGATGTATCAGTATTCACTGGGGTGGGATTGATGCTGAAGCTGAAGTTCCAATACTCTGGCTACCTAATGCAAAGAATCAACTTTGCTGGGAAAGATTGAGGGTAGGAGAAGAAAGGGGCAAAAGAGGATGAGATAGTTGGATGGCATCATCAATTCAATGGACATGAGTCTGAGCAAATTCTGGGAGATAGTGAAGGACAGGGAAACCTAGTATGCTACAGTCCATGGGGTCACAAAAAGTTGGATATGACTGAGTAACTGAACAACAACAAAAGGGTTTCCCAGGCGGTGCTAGCAGTAAAGAACCTCCCTGCCAATGCAGGAGACATAAGAGAGGTGGGTTTGATCCTTGGGTTGGGAAGATCCCCTGGAGTGGCAACCCACTCTAGTATTCTTGACTGGATAATTCCGTGGGCAGAGGAGCTTGGCTGGCTACAGTTCATAGGGTCTCAAGAGTCAGCCATGACTGAAGCGACTTAGCACACACACATTAGTACCCAAAACAGGGTTTAAGACAACTTGAAGGAGTACTGATCCCAATTACTGTCCTAGAAAATGCTGTCTTTAAAAAGTACCTGTTAGCAGCCTGAATTGGGATCACCCAATTCTTCTAAGAGTTGACTCATTGGAAAAGACTGATGCTGGGAGGGATTGGGGTCAGGAGGAGAAGGCGACGACAGAGGATGAGATGGCTGGATGGCATCACTGACTCAATGGACGTGAGTCTGAGTGAACTCCGGGAGTTGGTGATGGACAGGGAGGCCTGGCGTGCTGTGATTCATGAGGTCGCAAAGAGTCGGACACGACTGAGCAACTGAACTGAACTGAATTCTTCTGATAAGGAAGCAAGTATGACGGGAAGAATGTCAACTTGCTCAAGGTCACCTACTTAAATAACATGGTGCTAAGATTTAAGTTCAGGTCTTTTTGGCTGCCAAGACCAAGTATCTCTATCAGAGCAAGACATCACCATAGGCAATTATCACAATGTAAGGCTAAAAGAACAATGTCTTCTGGAATAGTAATGTAATGGACTAGTAACAGGACTAACCAGCTCCCACAGTCTTGATAAAAATCACTCGAGTAACTCGGACCTTAACATTCTCTTCTGAAAATGAAGAAGTCAGACCTAAAGATTTTTATGATCCACCGAGATTTTACACATCAATGATCCAAGAGCATATTCCAACACAACTATTTATATAAGTAGCATAATCTACATAATGTTTCTATTACTGTCATTGTGTTGTGCACTTTTCACTGTACTGAATTTGAACAAGCTCCTTAACCGTTCAAGATTACAGAGTAAGGCTTTACTTGGAGATGGGCTAGGAGGGCATCAGTGGATGACACATTTGCATGTATTTGGGTATTTGCCCAGCAGTAGGCTATACAATTTCCCTTAAGGAATCTTTATGAGACACAGCATAAAACTGATCTTTAAAGCCCTTTATAGAGCCAGCTTTACAGCTCTTTGAAGGCTTTTGACTTTTGTTTGGCTCAGAGAATTATAAAATGGTTAGGAAACTCTTCTATGCATACCTTGAAATGAAATAGGCTCTATGTATTGCGAGGATGCATCACAGAACAGAAGCACAACTGATGTGGTATGTTTTAAATCTGTTATCCTAACCTGGTAACTGTGCAAAATGGAAATCTTTCCGTGGTAGAGGTGGCAATATGGAGCTGCTGGTGGTAGTTTAGTCACAAAGTCGTATCCAACTCTTGCAACCTGTTGGACTATAGCCTACCAGGCTCCTCTGTTCGTGGGATTTCCCAGGTAAGAATACTAGAGTGGGTTGCCATTTCCTTCTCCAGGAGATCTTTCTGACCCAGGGATCAAACTAACATCTCTTGCATTGCAGATCGCAGACGGATTCTTTACTGCTGAGCCACCAGGGAAACCTAGCAATACTAAGCTAGGGGAACTTAAAACTTTTTCAAACATATATGCAAACTGGAGAAGAAAACTGTAGATACAAAACAGATCAACTGAAATCCTGATTTTATATCTATATTTATCTATCTAGTTACAGTACATTCAAGGTGGTATCTTTTTTTGTTCTAGGAGGTTTATCATAGTTTCAGATTGAAAAAATCTAGAAATGTCTATATTACTATTTTAAAAACATTAAAGTACAATTACATATATACTATGTTTATTGTAGACAGAAAATACAAATACACAGAACTTTATACATAAATCACTCATAAGATATATGATTTTGAAACAAATGGGGAACTATACATTACCTACCCCTATCTTAAAATGTGTAGCTCTACCTCCTTCATGTGAAATTAGAGAGAATTCAGACTTGCAGGGCTCTGGATTATCTACAGCAGTTTCTATAATGGGAAGAAGTACAGGGCAGAGATAAGAAAGCCGAAGAACTACAGCAGAGATTAGAATGAGTAGCTGACAGGGCTGAGATCAGAAGTGATACAGGCAAACAACTACAAGCCTACCAACTTTGGGGAAAACACATAATGAAACAGAGGTCTAAGATGTTGTAGCTTTGTTCCCTAAAAAATACTGGTATACAATTTACTCAAACACCCAATGCTGCTGCTGCTGCTAAGTCGCTTCAGTCGTGTTCGACTCTGTGTGACCCCATAGACGGCAGCCCACCAGGCTCCCCCGTCCCTGGGACTCTCCAGATAAGAACACTGGAGTGGGTTGCCATGTCCTTCTCCAGTGCATGAAAGCGAAAAGTGAAAGTGAAATCGCTCAGTCATGTCTGACTCTGATTAAATATTTAGTATGTGCCAGGTATGAGCTATACACTAGATTGCAAGAAAGAAAAAAATAAATAGGATCCTTTAAAAGAAGTTCACATCCCATATTTTTAGACAATTATAAATAAATATTTAAGATCATGGTCATTTCTGTGGAGATGATGACCATATATTTGGTTTGTCGGGAACCGCCTTGGTTTGTGCTCATATTCCTGCTGTGGATTATTAAGGTTGCCTTCTTTTACTCTCCAAAGTGCCCCAGTTTTGGTCATCTTGTCTGTAAAAGAAATTTCAAAAAGGTGATGTAAAAGAAAGTCATTATAGGAGGGGTTATTTTGGATTGGATGATCAGGAAATGACTTAATATGATAATGTTGGAGCTGAGAAAGTCATCACACAGGTCTTCAGAATGTGTCTGAGCTTGAAGAGAGAGAACTGTATAGTGAAAGAGAGATACAGTTTGGATTCTGTCAAATCTAGTTTTCTATCTTAGTCCCACCACATCCTGGATTTGGCTAGGTTTCCCATGGGATGCTCAAGTGGTATCATTTAAGTTCAATAATGTGAGTCAGAAAGGAACACATTACATTATATGGAGAAAGAAACTGATACTTATTTATAATATCCTGCCACGAATCTATATTTTTGAACAGATATGCAATAAACCCTGTGTAAGGGTAAATGCTAGATAATTAAATATCTTTATGTCTCTTAGAAGACTCAGGTCTACTTGAAATACAATTCCAACACCAGAATCTATAAAATAATACAAGGTTGATGAGTAATTAAATGCCGGAAAATGGAGGATAGACAACTTGTACTATGAGAGCTCAAAAGGGAAAGAAGTCAGTGCATATCAGAGAGTGAAGACAGATCTAAGAGAGTGGAGGAGAAATAGGATGTGACCAGGTGCTTAACTGATTCACTACCTGATTGCTCAGTAAGCCACAGAACCAACTGCCTGGACAAGGAACAGAACCTTCTGACGGGTTTTGCTGGTAGTTTTTGCAGCAATCTGGTACTGTGGGCAACTTAGCTTTTCAGCAAAACTTCCTTCTGAAAATAATCCCCCAGTTTCTCTCCTTCCCAGATGCTTTCTCGCCTTCCTTGTTTGGTTCTCCTCTCATTGGCTTCTCTCTAATTTTTTTCAGCAGAACATATTTTATAGGCTTAATGCCTCATCTAGGTTGCTCATTGTCCTCACCTCTCCTTGGCTAAAACCTCAGGAGACAAGAAGCTGCCCTCTTCTTTTGGAAATTTTAGCACATGGAGGTTTGTGGAGTTATCTGTCCTGCATTTATTTGCTGCACTAGCAGAGTAATGTGGGCAGGCAAGAATCACGAAGAAACAGCTTACAAAAACACAAGCTCTTAACCACGACTTACTACATTTTAGTTGAAAAAATAAATGGCAAATATAGTTATTCAAAACTAACATAATAAAAGGCAATATTTTAAAATGCAGTCATTTTATTGGTTATTTTATATTTATTCCTAAATACCAGACAGCATAATAATGATTAGGCATCCAATTACCTTTAGGGAAAATTTATTTTGAAAACAGAACATCCTATGGATATCAGCCCAGTGATAGTGAGAAAAGTGCCCCATTTATTGAATGTTTGCCAGCAAGAGAAATATATGTAGGAATGTCTCCATTTGACAGGGAGTTGACCCTGCTCAGAGCAGCTGGATGACCTTCACAATTGTAGCAAAAAGGAGAGAGCTGCAAGCCCAACAAGAGGTTCCTAACCCTTCCCCCTAGGCATGCCGCTACTCTCCAGAAGCACAGCTGGAGGTTGACCAGAGAACAGCTCTCCTGGAAACACATTCTAAGAATTATTATTTTTTGTTTTAATGTAATATAGTCATTAAGACTATGATGAAACAACATTAGAGGAAGGAAAACAGAGCCAGAGAGTGAGCCAGACATGAAATACATGAAGGAGGATGTCAAATGATGGAATGCCTTGCACGAGTCAACGTTTCTAAGCAAAACTTGGCATAGTTCTTCTCCTCCTACCTTGGTCCCTCATTCAAGTTCTCCTGATTCACACTCCCCGAAAATAATAGTCAGCCCTCCTCACCTATTAATATACGTTGATCTGCTTCAGAGTCCTATGAATTCACTTTTTAAACATATATACACTAATATATCTAAAATAGACAACTAATAAGAACCTACCATACAGGGAACTCTAATCAATATTCTCTAATAATCTATATGCAAAAAGAAACTAAAGAAGAATGGACATGTGTATAATTGATTCACTTTCCCATACATTTGAAGCCAACACAACATGGTTCATCGACTATACTCCAATAAAACTTAATTAAAAAAAGTAAAGTGAACACTGGTCCAACATAAAGAACACCTTGAGACATTTTTATGGTTTTAAAGTATCTTTATCAGGTAGAAGAAATGGAGAATAGTAGGCACAGAGCAACTGTTTACAAAGAATGATCAAAACTACTTTGTCAAATTTTTTGGCATACACTGAAAAAATATATATCAATGTTGATTTCCATCATGGACAGTTGGACTTTGCCTTCTTACACAATAAAGGACAGTTCCTCATAGCTGAATCCCTTCCCTGGAAACCCACAATGTATCCCCATGCTGGAATAAGAAGCTTGGAACGAAAATATACTTTATGAAAGAAAATCCATTATTGTGCTCAGCAAGCACCAACCATAACCATACCACCCTGGGGGTGTAATACCATCTACCTCTAAGAGAAACATTGCATTGACTTCATGTGTCACTTAACATCGCTGATCATGGCGACAACTCCTCAAAAAACATAGTCCATTTGTTTAAAGGTGTAGGTTTATGTTACTTCTAACGTTTAAAAGACACAGAGAAATTTTGGACAGAAACTATACGGTCAAAGTAAATAATAAACAACTATAATGAAAGATGTGTTAGATTGACAGGAATTTTACGAGTCACTCCAAGGATATGAGCTTGCTTGTGCCTCTTTCAATATCTTTCTGGAGCAACAACATGACCAGTGTTAGTAACTTTAAACAAAGAAAGCCTTGTCAGTGTTAGTGGGTGAATATAAAATAATAAATATGGCCATGAGCATATTTCTCCTACTTAGAATAGCTTTCCCACTGGCTTATAGGATGGGGTCAGCCAATGGAAGCATAAGCAACAATCTGAAAATTGGAGAAAGACCAGCAATTTTTTTTTTCCCTGTGTTCCCTTCCTCTTAGGTCACCATGCATTGGCTGTGTCCCTGGACTGAAGGCCACATCTCTTGTCAAGCAGCCTTCTGCCCACAGATTCCCTCTCCCAGCTTGAGAAACATTTTCCATCCCTTGGCCCTTCGGCCACTCATTGTTTCTCCAGTAACCCACCTCCCCTTGTTGATTTCCTTACTCTGCCCACACACAGGGCCCCTTCATTAAATTATTTTTTTGAGATCTCTTTCCTGCCAGGAACATAACTGATACATATCATAATCAATGTATAATATCCTCAACAGCCTGTGTGTGAAATTTTAATATTTCTTTGCATATTTAAATGAGGCACTGATGTGTAACTTTTAAAGCTGTGGCTCAGAAATCTCTGATTACCTTAACCAATAGGGGCAAATACAGCTCCTTCTATGAATGTGAGCTCTTCCCTTGAGACCAGATGATTACTTTTGTCCGTGAGTCAAGAAATGCATTTTAAGAGTTTAACATGACTATGACTATAAAATCAGATTATTGATTACTTTGAAGTTCTCACAATGATCAAAACAATCTCTTTTTTGGAAGTCTTCAAGCTCTACATAACACACTAATTAAGTGGTAAATAACCTAAAATATAAAGTTATCATTAGTATGTAGATTGTCTTAAGAAATGAAAGGGGCAACCAATATTCTGCATATATGGGTGGTTTACCCATTGAACATAGGGATCCTCTGATATGGCAGGAACGGCAGAATTTGAGATTAGGCAATAAGCTGCAGCCTTCAAAATATCCCATAAAATCAAATTTATTAACAGAGGCCAAAATATTTCTTCTGGTAAAAAGTTTAAAATGTAAACCCTAACTAGGAAAAGCAACACAATTACATAATTCTTTGACAGTCAAGAAAAACATCATTCTTTGCTTTCTTCTCACTTGAGTGCAGGTTTCAACAGAAGAAGTTCAAGAAAATTGAACAAAAATTGGTGGTATTATATGTACATTTCAATAATGCAAATTTTACACAGTGCTATAAAAATATGATCTCCCTTTATCAGCAAAGTTTGAATGAATTAGAAATATAAACATAATCAAGAGTAGCATAATTTCAAAGCAGGCAGGCCAAGTGAATATGAACTGTTTATTCAATGGTCACATGTCAGGGCCACGTGAACTGTGAAATGAAAACTCTTGTCACCTTGCCAGGAAGAAATCTGAGTTTTATGAATTTTTAATCATGTGACATTTTCAGAACGCATCTTTTGCATGATATGCATCCGATGAAAACACGGATTAAAAAAAATGAGGTCAGAGGGGACTGAAAACATGATTCTGTGATTTGTAATCATGAGGGAAAAGAAGGAAGTGTGTATAATAGCTAGAAACAGGTTTGTCTTAAGTCTATTATTTGGCTAAATATTGCCCTTTATTTTCTCTTCACACTTCCAAAATGTAACATTAAAAAAAGCAAAAATCTAAATCTTTAAATCACTAGCCTTGTGAATGGCTTGATCCACAGTCCCTTCAACAATGATAAGACTGGAAGCAACTCAACGCATATTTGTAAAACAAACTGTTTCTCTCTCTCTCTAAAGTCCTCTGCTTGAAGAAATGATGAATGCTTATGTCATGCTTTTAGTAATACAATTTTATTACATCTGAAGTACTGTAACCTACTACTTAAACAGCAATCGAAAGTTTAACAGAATGTTTTGGTTTGAACTGCCTTTGTTACCCTCAGGTGGAGAGTTGATCTTCACACCTGTAGCCTGTCATCTTGAAGCCTGAAACAGAACTCCAGGCAAGAGCCACCTCACACGTATGTTTTGGGAATTCCTGCTAATAGAAAAATGTGTTCAGGTCTTGAATTTTCAAGAAAACTACGTGCCGAGAAATGATGTGCCCAAACAACCTCCCCAAAAGAACCATAAAACATTCTAATATTAAATTTCACACATATAGAAGAAACAATTTAAAATTCAAAATCTGTAACATTGTTTACCCCTTTAAATGGTTCAGCATTTATATGACAGGGTGTTTTTTTGATTCCTATAGTATACAAATTGCCCACCAATAGAGTTAAGTCTCATACTAACAGACTAAAATCCTCATAAATCATCTCCACTTCTTTAGATGCACAGAAACATATCAGTTATTGTGAGACTTCTATATTAGAATATAATACTGTACAAGAAGATGGAGGTCTTAAATTGAAAACAAATTAGGATAACTAATCCTGTATCACACCTTACTACACTGAACATGGTAGCCACTAACTTTTAATATTTTCATATGATTTCTAAGATTTATTATATACAAAAGAATCATTTAAAATTCTTATATTTTTCATTATAAGTAAGGCCAATACATGTGTTTATAAAATCCACTCTTTGGCAAATGATTCACCATGATAAAAATATATAAAAAGTTTCTGGTAAAGTGAAAACATCTTATTTTATCTGGACAAACTTTTATTATTGAATTGCACTCTTTAACAAAGAATATTTTTTTAAAATGATTCACTGCTTTTGAATTATTTATTTGTAAGCCATCCCAGGCACTACCAAAGTTGTATGAAAATCTCCCAGAAAAGGAAACAGCTTTCCTCTAACTTGTGATAACACTAATAAGACACATCAAAGGAGAGTTTGTGTCCGTGAAAATTTCCTTGCTCTTGAAATTATCTGTTTGTATAAAGGCATGGGCATTTTGATATCAAATGAAAGGCAACTGCCAACAATACAGGTTATGTATTATAGAAGTAACCTGTTTCCAAATGTAAACCAAAATCACTATTTCATTAGATCACATCTTCAATTGAAGAGGTGAAGATAAACGCCTTGTTGTAAAATTAAAAAAAAAAAAAAAGAAAAAGCATCCAAGGCGTATTCATATCTTTTTAAATTTTTGATAACTACAAAGACATATGCTGATGGTTCAGTATACAATTAGCAACTGCTTGCATATCCAACCTTAAAGCAAAATTTTTAAACTAGTTCAACTCTGCTTCCTACTTCTTCATTAATTACTAGCTAAGGGACTTGGAAGTGCTCTAATGAATTTTACATTAGATTCTACGATATGAACAGTGTATATTATCACAGCATCTAGTAAATGCATAAATTGGCTTTTCTAAGTTGCATCTTGAGCAGTTGTACAGATTCTAGCTAGATTTTTACAACATTTAGTATTAGACACTGTGCTGAAAAGAATTTTTACAAGAAAAAAGTTGGTGTAATCCCATTTCCCAGGTCATAAATCTAACTACTTTATAATAATCTATTTCTCAAAGTTGTTATGCTTTTCTCCTGTGGTTCTGAAAGAAGAGAATTCTAACTGTATTGATTTCTAAATATGCACTAAATAGGCTTAAAATATTTCTGCTATACCAGCTTTCCATAAATCTCATATTATAAATTACCACGCAGTCATTAGCCAACCACTAGATTTTGGATTCAATGCTTACAGTTTATGACGTCACAACCATCTACCACCTTCATAAAATTCTTTGAAATTAGAGTTTCATAAAACTACTCAGACTGAGCAAGAAAAGGCAAAGCACTGCACCCAAATCCATTAAGAAACAGGTAGAACCTGAAAATTAACTTATCAAAGTACATACTATCGAAAGCTTTCTTTTATAAAATATTTCTCTAATTTTATAGCAAGATGAAAGACCCCCTATTGAGCACTTTTCAGTAAGACACGGTATCATAAATGGCACACCATCCGTAACTGAATGTTCACAGCAAATACACTGATACCACTGATCACAATAGACATGAAACAGCAAAGTCATATTGTGACTAAGAATAGAAGTGTAAAAACTGGGTAAAAATATACAACAGAGCTCCTGGTTCACCAAACGCAGGTACAGACTCTCAGTGACTATTTTTAAAAGCGTCAAAAGCCAACACAATTTTCACTGCTTAAAGATTAGTATCTGATAACAATCTGTTAAAAATATTTATGAACATTAAATAATGCTCTCAGAAATCATTTGATTTTCACAGTTATCCCCTTAAAACTGTTTTTCCTGATCAGATTGTCAACATAATTATATATGCAGTTCTGCTATTCACCATAGGAGCACTTTCTAAAGAAAATATTGGTCAAGTTCATCTCTCAACCTTGCACCATGATGTGTAGGTATTGTTACTAACTCTTCTTTCTCATGATTTAGATTTAAGAAGATAAGTGTAAGTTGAAAAAATAAAGCTAATAATAGTTCTTCATGGCCAGAATCAAAGAGAGGGATTATATCAACCCAGCTTTGCTCCGCATAAGTTTGACGGTCCATTAAAAATATCTATTATCAAAGTCAAAGTAGTTTTGGTCCCACCTGTCACTATCTTAATGACAGCATTGCCTAGGAATTTCATGGGCAGCAAAACTGCTGGTTTAGGTTAATAATTTTGGAACATCTTAAAAATATTTTCTATCAACACTTAGATTTAAATAGAGTTTCTATTTCAATCGTGCAAGTTGTTAAACATTAAAATCCACTGCAATGAAACAAATATCAAAGCTCTCATGGACATTATACTCTTCAGCTGTTTTCACATTTTGCAAGGAATTCAGAAATCCAAAAGAAATGTCCTTAACTCTTTCACTGCTAAGCTCTACAATCAAATGCTGGAAATGATCTATGGATTATAATGATCAAAGAGTTGTAGAGAATTTCTAAATACCTGCAGGAAGACCAGTTTTGTGATTTTTCAGCAAACTGCAGCAAGCAGGAGAGAGGGAAAAACCCCTCATATAATCATGCTTTAAAAAAAAATCTCCCTACTCTGCAGACACTGCTTCCTTAGATTGAAGCACATTTAACAGCGACACTGCCAAAAAGACATAAAAGATATATCCACAAATTCCAGTTCTATCCCCAGATTAGAGCTGCACTGCACACATTTTTAGAAACGTGAATCTCAGCAAACACTCACGGTTTTATTTTATTGACAACATTAAAAATAAACACAACACAGAAATAGTGAGCCTTTCCTCTTTCATTTCAACTTCAGTACCATGCTCTATCAGCCTCTATTGAAAAAAAAAAGTCATTACCTGTATGAAGAGAACCTGTTAATAGTCTGAGAAGGTACTGGGCAAATTTCAATATTTCACGTTTACATCGTTTTCTACAGCCACTCATCTTAAGCAACAAGGTATTCCTCTGAGAAGAGCCAGAAGTCTTTGCCAATAAAAAAAAAAAAAGACAGTCTCTGAGGGAAAACTTCTGTCTCAGTTTATGTCACAGGCTGCCTTACAACTCCTGTGGAATTAGCTGTTAGTGCCTGAATCAGAAATTCCTTTAAAAAGCTAGAGAAGCCGGATACAGATAGCACAGTAACAGGGTGGTAAGAAAGGGCTGCTTCTCGGTTTGGTCACCAAGTTCTTCTGTGGCAACAGATAGGCGCCGGTTCACACTTGTAGTAACCCACTGTGGCTCAGCTCAGCGTCCCCTCTCCAGCAGCAATCGCAACCTCACAGACCATTCAGAGGGAGGCGGGGCCTGTGATGCCAGCTCATCAATGAATCAGCATGTAAGCAGGTGAGGGGACAGATGACAGGTCACTGGGGCTGAAACCCTTCGGATATCAGTAAAGGGAGCTTGCTAATGCAACTGAGCCTGCTCGAGAGGGATCTCAAGTCCAAGACTGTGCAAAATGATCCCCACTCCCTGCAGAAAAGCAACTAGGAAAGCATGCTCTTCAAGGTCAGACACCAGACAATTCCCTGATACAGTGTTAACCAGATTCAGAAAGCCTAAATGGTGAAAAGGCTCGTTTGAGAAGCTGACCCTGATTCTAAACAAGCAGAGCTGAAGATTTACCAGAGGCAAAGTTCCTTTGTTACCAATAAACATATTCCACTTCATGGGCACAGGGTTGAAAAATAAGCTGTTACCTAAATTTGGCTGTGTTTTCTGCACTGTCCAGGCTCAGGGATTTGAAAATGAGGGGGAAAAGTCACCGTTTATTTTAAAATACAGTAGACTGCAAATCACAACTCTTAAGCCCTTATGCTTGTATCCATGAAACAGAGCTCCAACACTAATGTCCTGCATTGTCCTACAAGACTGCCTCAGTTTCCTCACATTTCTAAAAGGCAAAATGCAACTTGCTAGCTCCTTACCAATTGTACTTAATAGTGAGAACAGCTGTGAGAGCTCAGAATTCTCACAAAGTACTTTTTTATTAAAGACAGTGTTACAAAGGTAGGAAGTTGCTATGAAAGCTAGAAAACTACAGGCTTGTCTTCTTTGAATGTGCAGTTTGGGGGATATTTTGTTGTTGTTGTTGCTTCTCATTCCTGATTGCCTTGAGTAGTTTCTGGGATTTGTTCTGCACTCTAATTTATTTTCTTATGGTGTTTGCTTATTTATTTGTTTTTGCTTATTGTGTGTATGTATGTGTGTGTGTGTATATATATATGTGTATATATATATATATATATATATATAAAATCTCCTTGGTATTTAGTATATGTGAACATGTATCCTCTATATTTTAAATACACAGGCCATTTTTTTCTGACAATTGTCATAATTCTACTTGGAACTAATATTTCATGATATTAGAGATGAAATGATATCCTTCTACAATAAAGTAGTGCTGGAACCATAGACATAACCAGATTTAGTAGTAACTCACTCTCTTCTATCGGAGAAGGCAATGGCACCCTACTCCAGTACTCTTGCCTGGAAAATTCCATGGACAGAGGAGCCTGGTAGACTGCAGTCCATGGGGACGCAAATGAGCAACTTCACTTTCACTTTTTGCTTTCATGCATTGGAGAAGGAAATGGCAACCCACTCCAGTGTTCTTGCCTGGAGAATCCTAGGGACAGCGGAGCCTGGTGGGCTACAGTCCATGGGGTTGCGAAGAGTTGGACACGACTAAGCAACTTCCCTTTCACTTTTCACTTTCATGCACTGGAGAAGGAAATGGAAACCCACTCCAGTGTTCTTGCCTGGAGAATCCCAGGGACAGCGGAGCCTGGTGGGCTGCCGTCTATGGGGTCGCACAGAGTCGGACACGACTGAAGCGACTTAGCAGCAGCAGCACTCTCTTCTTTAGCTCTCCCACAGTCCCACCAGACTCAGTGATATAATCATCTGAATGAAATAATGAAGCATGCTTTCCAAGAATTTTCAGAACTTTAGTTGAAAGTGTCTGAGATTGTTTTAAAAAAGGATAGGTTTATACACAAAAGTTAGCAATATACTTTATTTAAAGTTCTTTCTCCCAAGCATTTGCCATGAGTGTTAGTATCCCAAAGTTTGAAAGATGCAGAAGAAATATACCATTGTAGTTCTATAGCCCATTTTTATCTATAAAATGGGTAATAGGACACTTTGCTCATTTGTTGGAAAGTTAGATGTGGTAGGGACTTCCCTCCACACCCCTAACACAGGGGGCCCAGGTTCCATCCCTGGTCAGGGAACAAGATCCCATGTGCTGCAACGAGGAGTTCACATGCCACACTAAAGATCCTGCATGCTGCAATGCAGACCCAAGATTCCAGTACTGCAGCTAAGACCTGGCACAGACAAATACATCAGTCAAATAAATGTATATTTTTAAATGATCTAATGTAGACGGCATTAAGCACAGCACTTTCATTCACTGATACAAAAGTTATGTATTGAGCACTTGTTATGATCTATACATGGTTACAGACTTCCCTGGTGGCTCAGACAGTAAAGCATCTGTCTACAGTGTGGGAGACCTGGGTTCGAGCCCTAGGTTGGGAAGATCCCCTGGAGAAGGAAATGGCAATCCACTCCAGTACTATTGCCTGGAAAATCCCATGGACAGAGGAGCCTGGTAGGCTACAGTCTATGGGGTCACAAAGAGTCGGACATGACTGAGCAACTTCACCTTCACCTTCATACATGGTTTTAGATTTCTAGGCGCTGGAAACACAGCAGTAATGAAGAAAGGCAAAGCTTCCGCATACAGAGTTTACACCTCAGATCAGAAAACAACAAATTAACAAAGAGTAAATAAGAAAATATCACATAAGAATGAATGCTATGGAGACTGTTCAAACCAGATTAACAAAATAGAAAGTGAATAGTATGTATACAAAATTTGAGATATATACTTTAACTCATTCATGTAAACATATCTATTTAAAAGAAGGAGTTCACTACAGAGCCTTCAGATATCAAAGGATAATAGGAAAATACTACATATAACTCTATAAACATAAATTTGCAAATGTAGGTGAAATGGACAGTCTTTAAAAATAAAGCTACCAAACAGGAAATAGTTGGAACAGACCTAAATTGTTAAGTAATTTGAATTTACAATTTAAAAAATCCCCCCAAAAGAAATCTTCAGCCTACATGGTTTCCTTGGAGAATTCTACCAAAAATGTGAAGAATCATTAACATCAATTCTCCAAAATATCTTCAAGAAAATAGAAGGGAGGCAGCAGTTGCTAATTCATTTTATGAACTCAGTATTAGCCTAATCAAGGCAATAACAAAAAAGAAAACTAGAGACAAACATCTCTCATTAATATAGACTTAAAAATCCTAACAAACATTAAGAAAATAATTTAGCAATATATAAAAAGAATTGTCTGCCACAGCCAAGTAGGGTTCAGTCTAAGGCTATGAAACTGAAAGAGTTAACAAGGAAAAAATAATCAAAATAATTTACTGCATTAACAGACTAAAGAAAAAAAAATCATAGTCATATCTGTTGATTTAGAAATAATATGTAACAAATTTAACATGCATTCATAATAAAAAAATCTCAATAAAATAGGAATAGAGGGCAACTTCCTTAACTTGATAAAGCACATATGTCTACAAAAACTACTAGTTACATTATACTTAATGATGAGGGACTGAATGAAATAAAATTATCCTATTGGAGAATAGCATGATTGTCTACATAGAAAATACAGGAAAAAACTTAAAAAAAAAAAAAACCTCCTAAGATGAATAGTGAGTTTAGCAAGGTCACAGGATGCTAGCTAAAAATTAACTCTGCTACTGAGAAGTCATCTATACTAGCAATAAACATGGATGGTGAAAATTAAGACATGGTACCACTAACAATGGCTCAAAAAATGAATGCTGAGATTTAAATCTAACAAAACATGTAGCAAATGTGTATGCCCCAAACAACAAAACCTTTGCAGAAGGAAATAAATATTTAAATAAACGGAGAGACACTGTGTTTATGTATGACAGCGCTCAACATAGTAAAGATGCCGATTCTTCCCAAATTGATACACAGGTTCAACACATTTCCAATAAAATATGAACAAGATTATTTTCAATACAGAAAAGATCATATGGATTATATGGAGAGAGAAAAAGGAACTAGAATAGCTGAAACCACTTTTAAAAGATTAAGTCTTGAAATAATTCTACCTGATTTCAAAAGTTATGCAGCTTCACTAATCAAGACTGTAGTATAGGTAGAGAGATGGGCACATAATCCTATGGGACAGAACAGAAAACCTAGAAATAAATCTTCACAATTATCCACAATTGAGTTTTGACAAAGATGCCAAGAGAAAATCAATGTAGGACAGAGAGCTTGTCAACAGGTGGTACTGGGGCAACTAGACATCTACAGGCAAAAACTTCACCAAGATCTCACATCTTATACAAATATTAGCTCACAATGGATCACAGAATTAAATGAAGACTTGTAAAAGTTTAAGGAAAAGTAGAAAATATCTACAATTTGGGACTAAGCAAAGATCTTTTGTAGGCTTGACACTAAAATATTTGTCTTATAGATAATAATTAAGAGAAATTTCTAAGCTGGATATCATTAAATTTAGAAACTCTCACTCATTTCAGATTTCATTAAGAGGATGAAAACACAAGCTCCAGAGAGAAGATATTTGCAAACCACATTTCTGACAAAATATCTGACTATTAAACAAAATATATAAAGAATGTACAAAATTCAACAGTAAGAAGCATACAACCCAGTTAGAACATGAACAAAAGACATGAAGACATATCATCAAAATAAGATATACGAATGGCAACAAAGCACAATCAGAGATGCTTGATACCATTAGTCATTACTGAAATGCAAAACAAAACTACAGTGAGGCATTATTACAAATCCGATGTGTAATGGCTGTGAAAAAATAGTCAAGACCAAAGGCTGGTGAGGATGAAGATATACTGGACCATTCACACACAGCTGGTGGGAATGCAATATAGCCACTCTGAAAAACAGTGTGGTAGCTTATTAAAAAAAAAAAAATCTAACCATATAGCAGACATTTAACTCAGCAATTGCACTCCTGAGCATTAATTCCAAAGCACTGAAAATATATGTTTAGACAAAAAGTCTTTACATAAATTATTATAGCATTTTTGCCAGCCACAAACTGTAAATAATCTATAAACAAACAGTGGAACACCCACACCGGCAAGAAACAATGAATGAACTATTGGTATCCACAACCTGGATGAATCTCCAGAAGATTATGCTGACCAAAAAAAAAAAAAAGCCAATCTAAAAAGATTACATGCTGCATGATTACATGTATGCAACATTCTTGAAATGACAAATTATAAAAATGGATGATAGATTCAGTTCAGTTCAGTTGCTCAGTCGTGTCCAACTCTTTGCAACCCCATGAATTGCAGCACACCAGGCCTCCCTGTCCATCACCAACTCCTGGAGTTCACTCAAACTCACATCCATCAAGTCGGTGATGCCATCCAGCCATCTCATCCTCCGTTGATCCCTTCTCCTCCTGCCCCCAATCTCTCCCAGCATCAGAGTCTTTTCCAATGAGTCAGCTCTTCACATGAGGTGGCCAAAGTATTGGACTTTCAGCTTTAGCATCAGTCCTTCCAATTAACATCCAGGACTGATGTCCTTTAGAATGGACTGGTTGGATCTCCTTGCAGTCCAAGGGACTCTCAAGAGTCTTCTCTAACACCACAGTTCAAAAGCATCAATTCTTCGGCATTCAGCTTTCTTCACAGTCCAACGCTCACATCCAAACATAACCACTGCAAAAACCATAGACTTGACTAGACGGACCTTTGTTGGCAAAGTAATGTCTCTGCTTTTCAATACGCTATCTAGGTTGGTCATAACTTTCCTTCCAAGGAGTAAGCGTCTTTTAATTTCATGGCTGTAATCACCATCTGTAGTGATTTTGGAGCCCCAAAAAACAAAATCTGATAGCTTCCACTGTTTCCCCATCTATTTCCCATGAAGTGATGGGACCAGATGCCATGATCTTAGTTTTCTGAAAAGTGGATACCAAAGAGTATGAAAAGGGTAGGGGTCAGAGGGAAGCGAATGTGCAAAAGGTACATGCTGAGGGGAACATGTTAACGGATATTGTCAATGTCAATATCCTAGTTATGATATTCTGCTAGAGTTTTATAAGATGTTACCATGGGGGAAACTACTTTGCCACGTATCTCGCTGTATCATTTCTTACAATTAATTGCTACGAATTTACAATTATCTCAAATTAAATAGTTCACTTAAACATTAAATTGAAAAATTTAAATAACTTTTTAACATCTACTATAGGTTCTGAATATACACAACCAAACAAAACCAGTGATTCATGGAGCTTACATTATAATGGGGCTTCCCTGGTGGCTCAAATGGTAAAGAATCTGCCTGCAGTGCAGGAGACTGGGGATCGATCCCTTGGTCATGAAGATCCCCTGGAGAAGGAACTGGCAACCCACTCCAGTATTCTTGCTAGGAGAATTCCATGGACAGAAGAGCCTGGCAGACTACAGTCCACGGGGTCACAAAGAGTTGGACACGACTTAGCAACTAACCACACACACACACACTATAATGGTATGGGGGAGACAGTAGAATTGGGCAAGGAGAATTTAATATGCTGAATGGAGGGAGGGAATGGTGATGCAAGTAAAATGGGGTGATCATTGAGTCCTCATTGATGTGATATTTGAGCAAAGATTTGAAGAAGGTGCAAAAGGGAGCCACGTAAATACCTAGAGTACCCATATGCATGCCTTCTTGGACATGCAACCTCTGGACAGTCAGTTAATATACTCTGCAAGTCACTCTGTTAGGGAACTTTCTTGAAATCAGCCTTTATGTCTCATTTCTGACGTTAAAGCACAGAGCACCATCTGACCAGTTTTTCCTCTAGGAAAAGCAACTATAAATCACCACTTTTGTTGGTGAATCCACTGCCTTTGTCTATTTACTGTTGGAGTATATAAGGAAAATATTGTTGCTTAATGCTATCCTCAGGAACACACGAAACATAATTAGGAAAATAAATACACAATGTCACAGAGCATTAGAAAGGAAAAAAGAAAAGTGTTCTTAATTATCAGCTAATTTGGGTTAATATAACCATTACATCCCACAATATCAATAACCAAGGTTGCACGTTCAAAAACAACAGATGTCCTTAATGTTTCAGAAGTGCTTGAGTAAAAGCCACTTTATTTACAGAGAAATGTGAGCAAACTTTACAACAGCTCACAAGGGCTCAAGGATTTTCTAGAGGAACTAGTTAACACTTATAGCGCATGGTACAGAGGATACTAACGCTTCTTGCAAATTAGATACAGTTAAATTTAATTGAAAGGCAAATGGTATATCATGTAATAAAAAACAAACATCTTAAGATGACAGATGACTCCACAACCAACCACTGGTCTTGTTAAGTTACAGGGGACTGTGAAAATGCAGGCTCATTTCAAGATGCATCTCTCCTAGCTACATGTTGGAATTTTATTTATTTTTCTGGCCAGCTCTTCTTGAGAAGCCCAAGTTCAGGTAAAGCACGTCTTAAACACACTTGGGTGACCCTCACTGATCCTTAAAATTGAAAAATAAACATGATTGATTGGTTAAGGGAAAAATGTTGGCTTTCCTTCAAGGAAGAGAGAACCCAGTGATTCCCAAGAAGACTTTTGCCCCAGTGAAGTTTTTCCCCAAATGCTGCTCCCCTCAATACATCTTGGTGTAGTTGGTGTTTCTCAGTGGGAATAGACATTGTTATGCTTTTCAAATTGTCACAAGTTACAAATTAAACATGTGCAGCTTAAAAATAGCTCACCATGGGGCTGCAGAGAGAAGCAGAGCAGAGCCTTGCGGCAAAGTCACAGGTTTTGAAAGTGGGTCTTGATAAAATATCAGACTAGCTACTTGTCCATTAGAGAGGACTGTGCCAATGCCAGGGCCATTATTATTCCCGGAACATCGCTATTCGCCTACTTCAATGAATATAGAGCATATCAACAGACTATAACTTTTGCATCAACTTTGGAAACAGCTTTCAGAATACAAAGCATGCCAAAATCAAACATGCTGGCCAGAAATGTACCCATTTCATGTGCCCAGGGGTAAACCAATGAAAACAAAAAAAACACTGAACTAGTATTCTAGGTAATACCTAGATAATATAATAATACACTAAATTATCCATAATTTGGGCTTCCCAGGTAGAGCTAGCAGTAAAGGACCTGCCTGCCAATGCAGGAAACATAAGAGATGTGGGTTCAATCCCTGGGTTGGGAAGATCCACTGGAGAAGGGAATGGCAACCCACTCCAGTATTCGTGCCTGGAAAATTTCATGGTCAGAAGAGCCTGGCGGGTTACAGTCCATAGGGCAGCAAAGAATCGGACATGACAGAGCACACTTACACACATACGTAATTTACCACCATACAATGAGACCAAAACTACCAACAGATACAAGAATTCTGCACCACACTGGAATATAAAGGAGGTCATACACTACAAATATTTACATGCAAATAAATCCATAAAAGTATGCATTTAAGACAAATTATAGTTTGTCTTAAAAACCCAGACAGCTGAATTTCCAGCTATTTTTTGTCTTGTTTTTAAGAGGGAGAGCCATAATTTTTCATACATGAGTCTTGAGAGGTAAGTATAAAATTGTTTACGACATACTTTAGGAAACAGTCCATTGTAAATATATGCCAGCCAGAGCTGAGTGAGGACTCCCTTACCGGGGCTCCATCCACCCAGAGCCCTGTCTGAAAGCCTGATTATTATTATGTCATGGGAGCCGGGAATAGATGTGTTTTGCTGTTGGAGAGCCCTGGAAGTCCAAGTCAGAGGCGTGCGTCACGCTTCAAAGAAAATAAATGCACATTAAAGAGTCCTCGTCAGCAGAGACACGGCGGAGGGCGTGGGCACAGAAGCGGGTTTCTCGGTCAGCATGTAGAACTTGGAAGGCTGGTAGACTGAGGTGCTAGCTGCATGAAAGTTGCCACTTTCTCAGCCACAGATTTACTCCCAGATTATAAAAAGGACAACATGAAGACTCTTATGGCCCGTTATTTCACAAAATTAGACTGAAAAATACGAGCTGGAAAAATTCATATTAGCTTCTTTTCTTTATGATACATTCCACCACCACCACCGTGCGTGCATGCACGTGCACGCGCGCGCACACACACACACACCCCCAGCCACCCACCCACCCACCCAGAGTTTCTAATGGGCCATACAGAGTAAGGAAAGCGAAAGTTTTAGTTGCTCAGTCATGTCCAATTCTTTGCAACCCTATAGACTACAGCCATCCAGGTTCCTGCGTCCATGGGATTTTCTAAGCAAGAATAATGGAGTGGGGAGCAATTTCCTCCTCCAGGGGGTTTTCCCAACTCAGGGGTTGAACCTGGGTCCCCGCATTGCAGGAAGATTCCCACCAGGGAAGCCTATAGAGTAATGAACTGGGTTCTAATTTAGTACTTGAATTAAATATCAACTTATTTACTTTTACTCAAACTCATTTTACTATTAAGCAGGTGTGTAATCTCTGGCCTGAAAATATATATGTTGGGAGTATAAAACAATACCCTACAAGTGTATATCAATTTTAAAGTGCTCATTTATAAATGCTTTTTTTTACTGAGATCCCTGGAACTTATTTACTTCAATTTTATCCACACTCCTCTATGGTTTTTCTCAAAGTACATCTTTGGACTATTTTTATCAGAACTAGCTGGTATGCCTGTTTAAAAGAATTCTTGGCCCCCACCTTCAACATACAGTCATAGAATCCTCAGATTCAGGCAGAAAATCTTACAAACTTAGTATCTCCTGAGTCCTCAAAAACAGAATTTTGATAATCAAAACAACTTAAGCTGACTTCTACCCTGGAATGAAGTCAAAGAAGAATTAATTGCAATTTGAAGATGATAAAATTATAAATCTATGAATGTTTCAATAATCCACCAGGCAGCCTAAAGCCACCTGAAATTGTTGAGAGGCTAGGATATCATCTTGGTAATCCATCCCCTGCTTTTCATTTCAAAACAAATTACATGTGAGTGAAGGAAGCTTAATTTTCTCTTATATCAGAGACAATCAACAGGGTGGGTTAACACAATTAGGTTGCTCATTTTGGCTTCACCAAAAGTCGTCAACCACAAGCCATCCTAAATCTAATGGACACACATAGGCATGGTGACAATGGCGATATACAACATTTTATTAGAATGGCCAATGTAATGAAAAATAATTAGGCCGCAAAGATGATTTGGATTAGGATAAAGCATGCTTGTTCTCTTCCCTCACGCCTACTATTATATTTTTTGAATATTAGTCTTTCTTTTCCAATTACCATGTGTTTTTCTTTACTTTGGTGAATATAATTATGAGTAAGCTGAATCCAGTTAATATTTGTTTTTGTTTCATAAGGAAGAAGCACAGGACTTTCTGCTTCATTCTCCTGTGAGGTGAGATATCAGAAAAGATAATTTTGAGTCTCAGGTAATAAGCTAAAGGGCAGTGTATAATTTTTAAATACTGAAAGGAGCAATAAATGTATTGGCCTCGTCCTAACTCTCAACTAATACATATAGATGATGAGCTGATTAAAAAAAAAAAAAAGAAAAAGAAATTATTGAGTTTCTACTACTTTCCAGGCAGAGGTCAATAATTAACTCTTAAATGATGTTAAGGTACATACTGGGCATTTAGAAATGTGAGCTTAGCTGTCAGAAGAAAGGTCAGGGTTGTAGGTTACATGTAGAAGTCATCCATGTGAAGTGACAGTTAAAGCTGACTACAGATAGAACTCCTAAAGGACACAGAAGTGACCCGCAAGGCTGTCGTCACAGCATCTCAGTTATAAATGGCTTTGCCCTATTTTTCACTCAAGACTGAATTGCCTTACACTATTTATCATAAAAGTCTCTTTTTAAAAGAGATGTGAACTTAAAATAATCGAAGAACTCAGACTAAAAACAAGAAAACAAAGATCTAGTCTAAAGATTATGAGAAATAAGTGATAGTAAATCTGAAATTTTCTTGATTTGTTCAACAAAAAAGGATTTCTCACTTATTTGCATGAGTGAGTAAAATCGCTCAGTTGTGTCTGACTTTTGCCACCCCGTGGACTGTAGCCCACCAGGCTTCTCTGTCCATGGGATTTTCCAGGCAAGAATACTGGAGTGGGTTGCCATTTCCTTCTCCATCTCACTTATTTAAACAGCTAGAAATATTATATGTAATGGCATTAGACAATCATTGAAACATAATATTCATTAATACATGTTTATGATTCTCTTTTGCAAAATTCCTGCTAAAGTTTCCATTGATGATTTTATAACTACACTAATACTATAGGCCAGGACATATTCTCGTCCTGAAGCTAATAATTACCTCCATCATGCTATGAAAACCACTAGAGCTGCCACAACATGCAACTTTTAGATGAAATTGACAGGACGCACACACTGGCACACCATTATGGAAAAGCAATCTAACAACAACAAAACACAACCAATGCTATTCTTCCCAACTTATATATTCCTGCTTTCATTCACATAAAGCAAAATATTATACTCACAATCTTAAAAATGGTACAGATGAACCTACTTGCAAAGCTGAACTAGAGACACATACAGATAGAACAAACATGAACACCAAATGGGGAAATGGTGTGGGGGGCTTAGCAGGTAGAATGAATTAGGAGCTTGGGATTTACATACACATGTTTCCATGTATAAAATAGATAACTAATGCAAATCTACTGTATAGCACAGGGAAAAAAAACAAAGAAGGTAAAATCTGTTTGTAGGATATATATTAAGTTAACCTTAAAAATGTATTCCAATATACATTAGTGAAAGTGAAGTCATATCCAACTCTTGACGGCCCCATGGACAGTAGCCTACCAGGCTCCACTGTCCATGGGATTTTCCAAGTGAGAATACTGGAGTAGGGTGCCATTTCCTTCTCCAGGGGATCTTCCCAACTCAAGGATCAAACCCCGGTCTCCTGCATTGCAGACAGACGCTTTACCATCTGAGCCACCAGGGAAGCCAAAACTGTTTGATTCCACTTACATAAGATACTTAGAGGAGTCAAATTCACAAACTCAGAAAGTACATTGGTAAATGGCAGGGGCCAGGGGCAGAGGGCTGGAGAGTGGGGAGGAAGTTAGTGTTTAATGGGGATGGAATGTCAGCTTAGGACAATGAAAAATTCAGGAGACGGATGATATTACGTGACTTTTACCACAATAAAATAACATTTTCTAAAAAAGACTTCTTTAGGACTTCAGTTCTAAGTTCAGTTTTGACTAGCTGAAGGAAAAGAATGCCTCAGAATCTGCTGTGCCTCTTGAATGTCCTTGGGTGTGCTCCACGGATTCATTTCCAAACAGCAGTCAGAAGAGAATCACACCACAGACTTCCCTGGAACTTGCTGCCAGACCCCCCTCTCATCAGAGCAGCGCAATTAAATATTCAGTCTGCCACAGTGGTGTCGAGCAGAGTAACACAGGACTCTGACCTTCTGCAGGAAAATCAGTCAGGGAACAAATGCGTGACAATGGGTGACACTAACCGTGTGCTGTAAACAAAAACCACCTAATTCAGTTTTCATGTAACAAACTCTCCAGGACAGTAACTGTACTATCCAATTTTCACTGCAGTAGTCCCACTAAAAGCCTTTTTAATGCATGCTGCAAATTCATATTCAGATCCATCCACAGCTGACCCCCTGCTCCATGTTTAACTCCATAGCTCATGCGGCAAGAGTGGGAGGTTGTGAGACAAGCACTGGACCGAGAGTTAGCAAGCATTGTGGATTTCTCAAAGCCCAGAGTTGAGTGAGTTGCTTCAGGTCTCAATGCCCTGTTGTGTAAAATGATGGCACTGGATTAAATAATCCCTGTATTCTTTTCTAATTCAAAAAAATTAATGACTACACAAAGAGATCTAAAAAATAAGTACTTTAATAGCCATATAATGTTTCATAATATGAATGTAATTCAGTCTATTTACCATACTCTTACTGACAGCTATTCAGGACTTTTCAGGTGTCCTGCCATGCTATTGCAAACAATACTACGATAAATATAGATACATTCTTATGATATGGAGTTTTTATTGCTGTAGGTTTATATCATTTATTTAGATGCATGCCTACTACATTATGTTCAGACACAAAACAAGCTACAGAGACATGTATGTAATATGACCCATTCTGCGAAATAAAACTACATACTCTACCTGTGCGTATATCATTTGCAAAGAATGGCAACCTACATTGTTGGTGGGAGACAACAGAAGACACACGGAAAAGGAGACTGTCACAAAACAGCTGCTCTCGTGGTATAGTGCTAACATTGGGAATATACCACTATAGAACTGATGAAATATGAAAGATTTTAATATACATATATGAGTAAGATATGTAGATTAAAAGAAAAATTAGTTCTATGAAGTTATAGGAAACATAGGCAAATTTTTTCTGCTATTTTAATGTACTGTTTTTGGACAGAAGTAACATATAGACAAAAGGGGAAAATAAGAAATCTGTAATATGAACCTCTTTTACAGGTTCTATGCTTGCAAAATGCCAATGACATCTATTGAACACTTTTTATGAGCAGGCCATCACTGTGAAAATTGTGTCCAGTTATCTAATCTTCACAAGAAGCTCCTGAGGTAGGTTTTCTAATCTCTACAAAAAGGATGGAGGAACTGAGGCTGAGATTCACCAACTCTCCTAAATGTGCTATGATATTAAGTACCATGAAAGAAAGTGAAAGTCACTCAGTCATGTCCGACTCTTTGCAACCCCATGGACTGTACAGTCCATGGAATTCTCCAGGTCAGAGTACTGGAGTGGGTAGCCATTGCCTTCTCCAGGGGATCTTCCCAACCCAGGGATTGGACCCAGGTCTTCCATATCGCAGGCAGATTCTTTACCCTCTGAGCCACCAGGAAAGCCCAAGTATCATATCCTAAATATATTTCACCATTTGCCTGACCCCTAAATCCATGCGCTGAAGCATCATGGAACATCAGTGTCCAGCTCTGTCTGCCATGGAGCCTGACAAACCCTCATGCATCACTCCTATGACTTAGAGCAAAAGTACCACAGTTTTCTACAATGGGAGTGCTGAAATGCAACAGATACACCCTGTGTGTGAGAAGTACTCAAAGCAAAAGTTAATAAAATTGCTTAGAAAAAATAACAAATATTATTGAATAATATAATCTTTACTACTCTGAAATATTTTTAATGAATGCTATAGTTTCATAGAGGGACCTATATACTATATTATACTTAAGGAATTTTATAAGATAGAGCTTGGCAAACTGAACAGCATTTAATTTCAACTGAGGTAGGTCTACTATTAGTCCTATAGAGTAACTTCTTGTGTGTCAGTGAAGTAGGTTTATGGGAAAAAACCTTTTCTCCCCAATCTTTAATCAGTCTGAGAAGTATGTTTTCAATATTTTATAATTTTGCCTTTAATAAAATACTGTTTATCTCATAAGCATTTGGGCACATTTTGAAAATTCTCTCATCATCTATGAGTACAGATGGATTTTATCTTTTACAATATGATTCCTGAGACCTTTCTTATATAGATTTCTCCCAAGAAAAATTCTCTCCATACCCTTCTTCTGAGATTAGCCTAGAATCTACATTTTGCTGCCAAAACACAGATTCATTTCTACAACGTTTCATACAGTGCCATGGATGGCTGCTATTGTGTGGGATTCAAGGGCCATTTTTCCATTTAGAAACGTGAAAAAAATCTGGCCATAGCAGCCATCAGTCAACTTAGTCTTCATTCTCATCTTTCATTTCTCAGCATTCTTCACACAGAAGAGAAGGTCACATGTGTACTTACTCTATCCCTGGACATCTTGTAAAGAGCAAGAACCAGGGACTTGGACCATCTGAGATTCCTATGCCAGCTCTTTGAACATATTATCCATGATTTTGGCATGTCACTTTAGAATCTCTGTGCCTCATTTTAATTATGTGTAAGGAAATTCATGACACCCATAGAATAAGCCTACCCAATAAAATTCTTATGAGAATTCAATGATATAATGTCTATTGAACACACTGGAAAGTATCTGGTATATAGCAGATACCACAGCAGTAGAAGTTGCTGCTGGTATTTTTATTTTTAGATCCAAAATCGAGAAGGAAATCTTTCAAAGCAAATATCAGATAGAGTTGGAGGAAGCATCTAAAGTTCATCCAAGTACCTTAGGAGAACCGTCTCACATACTGCTATGAAGATCATTGGATAATAATAGGAGTTAATATCAGTTTATAAGCAACATAGGAATATATCTGTATTCTATCATGTAAACATTGACTATAGTGATGGAAAAAAAACTTGCTGAAATAATTGTACTTCACAGTTCAAGAGCATGGACAGACCCATGGAGGGACTTCAAAAGTTTATAAAATGGTATGAGTATGTACACATTTTTGACAAAAGAATTTAGCACTTCCCTTCAATGCTGAAAAGTTTTGAACAGTTTAGAAATAAGATGTGATTCTACACTAGTTATACTGAGGTAAACAATTTATGTCATCAGATTTTATTCCCTCTAGACAACTGAGGAATATATCAAACTATAAAATACAATCGGGTGCCATGTTTAGTCATCTTTTGGGCAGATGGTGACTGTCCCCTTTGATAACATCTGAAAATTATAAAGTTCCTCTTAAGATGAACTGTAGTAGAAATGACTGTACCGTCAATGGTTCCTAGTGGCAGTTTCTCACTCACAGAGGCTGGAAATGATCCTTTCTCTCCCTTTCTGGATACAATCTCCCCTGACGTTGATCTCCACCCCCTCCCATGCCTCCCTGTTCTTTGTGAGGTAAGAATAAGCCTTCTTTATCACTGGCCATCTAGGGCATGGACAGGGAAGGAAGGAAAGAGGAAAGGGAAGGAAGGAAAATGGGACAGAGAGGCCAGATTCATACACAGAGGTGAAGAGAGAGGGCGGAAAGGATGAAAAGGAGAAGGAGGGAAGGGAAAAAGAATGGAAGGGAAGGAGAGAGAGAGAGAGAGAAAGGGAAGAGAGATTATGACTTGGTAGTTTCTGGCATGTTAATATTTAATATGTAGGTTTCTGAGAGACAATGCTCCCAAACCCCTCAACTCCTTTACACACTCAGCACATTTTCTCTGAGATAAAGAAGTATTTAATCTGCAGCTTTTAAAGCTACCTCTGAATGACATTTTAAAATCACCTATGACTAATACAGCAATTTTAAAATAATTTGCCCTTTTAAAGTATTATATAGTATCAAATTACTATACAATACTATAGCATCAAGCTACTTATATACCATACATCAGTGTAGAGTGTGCTTCTTCTTTAGCTATTGCCAAACCGGTTATTTGTTGCAGAATGGATGAGAGGACCACATTCTCCTTGGTGAACTAGGAAAAAAAAAAAATCCCTCCTACTCCATTATTGCTGTTTTGAATTGATAGAACTTTAGATGGTGTATCATTGCCATTCCTGCTATAAGTTACTTTCAATTCAGTTTAACAAATGTGAATTGGGTCATATGGCTTTCCTTATATCAGGCCCAATAAGTGCATGAATTACATCTGCTCTAGAAATTGTATAGGACTACCAGCGTCAGGGGTATCAAAAAGAGGGAAGTGGGAGGGGGGTTCAGGATGGGGAACACGTGTACACCCATGGAAGATTCATGTTGATGGATGGCAAAACCAATACAGTATTGTAAAGTGAAATAAAGTAAAATTTAAAAAAATACTGAGAAAAAGTTATTATGTTAAAATTAATTTGCTTTCCTCTTGAAAAGATTCACAGTTTTCATAATAAGTATTTTTTAATATTTTCTTTGTGCTTTGGGTGCCATCACTGCAAAATATTTCACTTGACTTTTACATTATTCATTTATTCATTCCAGCATTAAGGAAGGAACTATAAAATCAGGTTACTTTGATATGGTTCTAGTTTCTTTAAGATCAGTATTAAAGTAGAGGGATCCATCTAACTGGAGGGAATTAGGGTGCAAAATTTAACACTGCCATGCGAAAGCCTCTTCTATAATGACCTCAATCTTATGGGGAACAGCTAAGGCTAAGAATAAGTCAAATCATTCTTGGTCAGATTTGATGGTAAGATAGTGGTCTAAGAGACCCCCAACTATATTAGCCAAAATAATTCAGTTCATATATGGGGGCAACATGGAATAGTGTCAAGCTTCTGATAAAAGGCAGAGACATTTAGTTCCTTGAAACTCTGAAAGAAGGATTCATTATTAGGTGACTTTAGGGAACTTAATCATAAGATGATCAGACAGACAAACCTCAACAAGTAAGCGAGTTGGGAACACATCCTCCACCTCCCAGTCTGATTAACATTCAAATTTCCTTACTTCCAATGTCGGTCTTAACTCATCCCTGCCTCCTAAAATGGCTTGTTGATAGGACTAAACAGCTATGACCAAATATTGCTGTCTCTCAGTTACTAACAGCTATTCCTCCCTTCTCAGGTAACTGACTACTAAGAGCTCAGAATAAGTTAGTTTAGAAAATCTTCTAAGAAATCACTTCTCTACAAACCCAGATAAAGGCATGAGGCAAGATTTTGTGCTGGGTCAGTTTGCCTATTGTCCTTCCAAAGGAGAAACCACCAGATTGGAGTTACTTAGTTTATGTCACCCTGTACCTCTAAAACCATTTAGTTTTACAGGCTTGAAAGGGTGCTTGCAGATTCCACATTCTTCTCTAATACTCAGTTTTCCTAAGCCAGTGTTTCTCAATCTTGATACTAATTTGGATCAAATAATTTTTATTAGGGACTTTACTGTACATTGTATGATATTTAGCTGAATCCCTGGCCTCTACCTACAAAATGTCAGAAGTCCTCCCTGAATTGTAACAAACTCAAATGTCCCCAGATGTTACCTAATGTCTCCTAGGGAAGCAATACCCCTACTGAGGAAGGACCATTGGTTCATGGCTATGACTTGATTAATGAGATCTCTATGGATTCTTGTTTAGAGCCCAAGTGACTCAGATTTTACATTTGGTTTTGACAAAATTAATTGCATAACTTACTATATATTAGCTAAATAGCTCCCTAGAATCTAATAGGTGATAAGCAGTCAGTTAAATGCACTGAGCATTGTATGACCCTCTAGAAAAGCTGAGTCTTCATCTTTGCAAGAGTTTAACTATATCAGAACCAACGGGACTCTCCCTGATGGGAAACCCACCTTGCAAGTTTTTGGCCACCTGCACTCTACCAGCAGCCTAAGACAGAGACAGAGAGGCAACATTTCCTCATTTCACTCCCGCTACCTTGCTTATTTTTCTTGACTGGGTTAAACTGATGAGAGTCTGCACATATTAACTTATTAACCTGATGCCTTATTTCCTTTGTTTTCTGAGTTCAAGACCCTTGATCAGTGTTCACATACATCAGCCCTCTTTTTCTGCTTGTAGTTCTTTCTTTAATATAGTTTCCATCTCAAGTTTGTTTTGTACTCGGAATCTATGATTAACAAATTGCTTCTTTGTGTTGCAGTGTATCATCAACATTACTTGGGATCAGCTCAAGGCTTCTCCTAGGTCTGGCATCTTTTTTTTCTCTTGTCCTGAATCTTCACATATTGTGGCATGACAGAGACACTTAGAACACACAGATGTAAGAGAAGTTTACTAGTGGGGCAAAAGGATAAAAACTGTAAAAATCCAAGAACACATTCTCAGATACACGCCTTCAGACTTCAGAGCTTTTGAAAATATTACATCATCACACTAGGTTATGATTAGAATATTTGTAGTAATAATTTGGGGCCTCTGATAAAAGAGTAGGGATAGTCTACTTGGGAAGAGAGGAAAGTAGGTATTGTGCTTAGAGACAGTTCCATCTCATCTGGTTAACAGAGAAGTTATAACATTAGAAGGAAGCTCTGGTTATCTGAAATATACACCTATTTAAAATACCACCTTACCTAAATATTTACTATCAAATTTGTATTTATATCTATTAGGTTGAATCACATAAAATGGATGCTTTTACAGGCAAAAATTGATTTACATTTTCAACCCAAGTAACTCGAAGAAGTTCTGAAACACAAGAAAACACTTCATACAAACTAGGAGAGCTTCCTTCAAAGGAAGCACATCTAAACTTTCATAAAAAGATTTCACTTCTCTTTTGCTAAGTATTTAAAAAGTTCTGTCTTTAAACATGGATATTCTTATGCTTGAAGGAACACAAGAATATTAAATGATGAAGGAAGTTTGTGGAATTACTCTAAAAACTTTCCAACCAAGGTATAAATAAAACTAAGTGATTATATTAATGAGCAAACCTATTTGCAATGAACTCTTCCTGAATCCTCAAATTTCAGTTTTGCCTGGATTCAGTTCAGTTCTTTCATTCAGTCATATCCGACTCTTTGCAACCCCATAGACTGAAGCATGCCAGACCTCCCTGACCATCACCAATTCCCAGAGCTTGCTCAAACTCGTGTCCCTCATGTCGGTGATGCCATCCAACCATCTCATCCTCTGTCTTCCCCTTCTCCTCCTGCCTTCAATCTTTCCCAGCATCAGGGTCTTTTCTAATGAGTCAGCCCTTCACATCAGGTAGCCAAAGTATTGGAGTTTCAGCTTCAGCATCAGTCCTTGCAATGGGTATTCCGGACTGATTTCCTGTAGGATGGACTGGTTGGATCGCCTTGCAGTCCAAGGGACTCTCAAGAGTCTTCTCCAACACCACAGTTCAAAAGCATCAATTCATTGCCACTCAGCTTTCTTTATGATTCAACTCTCACATTCATACATGACCACAGGAAAAACCATAGCTTTGACTACATGCACCTTTGTTGGCAAAGTAATGTCTCTGCTTTTTAATATGCTGTCTAGGTTGGCCATAGCTTTTTTCCAAGGAGCAAGTGTGTTTTAATTTCATGACTGCAGTCACCATCTACAGTGATTTTGGGGCCCAAAACAATAAAGCCTTTCACTGTTTCCATTGTTTCCCCATCTATTTGCCATGAAATGTTGGGACCAGGTGCCATGATCTTAGTTTTCTGAATGTTGAGTTTTAAGCCAACTTTTTCACTCTCCTCTTTCACTTTCATCAAGAGGCTCTGGTTCTTTGCTTTCTGCCATAAGAGGTGTCATCTGCATATCTGAGGTTATTGATAATCTCCCAGTAATCTTGATTCCAGCTTGTGCTTCACCCAGCCCAGGATTTTGCGTGATGTACTCTGCATATAACTTAAATAAGCAGGGTGACAATATACAGCTTTGATGTACTCTTTTTCCAATTAGGAACCAGTCTGTTGTTCCATGTCCAGTTCTAATGGTTGCTTCTTGACCAGCATACAGATTTCTCAGGAGGCCTGTCAGGTGGTCTGGTATCCCCATCTCTTTAAAAATTTTCCACAGTTTGTGGTTGCCTGAGTTATTGCATCTTAATTTTACATGTCAGAATTTGCATTTTTCAGATTCTAATCTCTTGCAGCATCATCAGTGATAGAAATTGCATTAGTCATTTTCAAGATGACAGCCCTCAGAAGCAAGAACTTAATAAACAAAACATGCCAAAGATATATACTAAGTTTCACAACACAACTGCTATCCTAAAGTCAAAGTGAAAGGCATTCAGCTGTGTCTGGCTCTCTGCGACCCCATGGATTGTAGCCAACTAGGCTTCGCTGTTCCTGGAATTCTCCAGGCAAGAACACTGGAGTGGGTTGCCATTCCCTTCTCCAGGGATCTTTCTGCTCCAGGAGTCGAACCTGGGTCTCCTGCACTGCAGGTAGATTCTTTACCATCTGAGCTACCAGGGAAGCTAATAAGGAATCAATAAAGAAGCAATATTTTGTAGGGAAAACCCCACAATCACTAATCATTATGGTACCTAACACTGGAAATCAATGAAAGAAACACATATTCAATATAGGAGATGGAATATAAGAAAGTCAGAGAGGAGAAAGAAAGGAGATAGAGGGAAACTTAATTATATAAGATACCCTGGATACTCTGAAGTGAACTCCATTCATCTCAGAGGAACATGAAGACATATAAGGGAGTCAATTTAAACTTATTATCTGCCTGCTGCCACTGCAGCTGCTGCTACCAGATGCTCCAGAGAGAACCTATGGGGAAAAAAGCTTATAGATTCTCCTTGCATGAACTTGGAATGATGGTTGTGAGAATGGATGTAAATGTGAAAATAACAGTACTTCATAAAGGCCAAGGTTTGTATTACCAGCTCAATGGATCTAGTAATTTGGAGCTAGTTCACTGAAAAAAAGCTCAACAAACATTTGCAGAAAAAATGAATGAATGTGACTTTCCATAAGCCATCTAGAAATCGATGGTGCAATAGAGGTCAGCACTGCACCATGACCCTTTATCAGCAGTGGAGAAAAGAAACTTCTGTGACAGGAAAAAGAAACAATAGTAGGAGGGCCAGTTACTTGATACCTTTTCTGTATCTGTAACACCAGTTTATTCACCAACTGGTGATAAGAGTTCTTTTTCTGATATTCAGGGCTCTGTTTAAAAACAACTCTATCTTTCATTCTCAAGAAACGTACATTAGGACATTTCATTAAATATCACATATCACATAAGGATGACATAAAATATCACATGAAGTATTTTCCATATTTCACTAATGCCCCCATGTAGAACATAAGTAGAATAAAGGGATCAAGAGAATAAAAGATAGTATTCAAACTTCAAAAGACAAATGGAGCCTCACAGCTGATAGACGTCAAGAAAATTTAAATTGAAACCAGACCCTCCCATCTTGATTTTCATACCCAAATGCTGGAATGTCTGTCTGTTCACTCATTAGAACCTTCCTTCCTTTTCTGTTTTTCTTTTTTTTTTTCCAGTTAGAAGAATCTATCCATGATTGCCAAGTTATTCTCACAGATTTAAATGATCATGCTTCACAATAAAAGAGAATGATTCAAAGTTGTTATGTAACTTTAAAGCCTTGATTCAATGTTTCCTTAAACTGTTCAGTAAGCTAATTCCAATGTTTACATACAAAGTAAGTGTTCAGTGAAGGCAGTGTGGTGTAATGAGCAAAATAAGTGTTCAGTGAAGGCAGTGTGGTGTAATGATTTAAAATATGGATGCCTGGGACCGCATCTTTATCTTTACGAACTGTGCATCACTGGTCAAATTACTTCTGCACTTGAGGGATTGATGGTGATTTATATTTTCTTCTTTGTGTTTTTATTTCTCAGTATTCAAAGATTCCAACAATGAACAAAGGAACTCTAAGTATTGACAAGGCATTAAGTAAAAAGGAAGCATTACACTAGGTACCAACTTAGTGATACACTTTACAAAGTTCAATGTCAGTTTTAGTTAACATAGTTCACATATTTTAATCAGTTAAAATATATTTCAGCCACACAATTTTTGAAAATAAGTAATTTTGGGGGCAAGTAAGTATCAGAGCTGAAGTTCTTGATCAACTAGCAGAAAAACCACATAAAAATTCACCCACCTTCTAATTATCTAACCCTTTTTGGTTTTTATTATTATGTTGTTGAGCTCAAGCCTCCAGAAATGACTCTAATACATCCAATAACACTTTTTCTGCCATACCGATAAAGCCTAAACTCCGCACTTACTATTCACATGGTCTACACCATAATTTCCTTCTTCCATAATAATAAACCAACATAAAGTCATACTCATGACCATATTAAAGATAATTTCCTCCCAATTACATGTCGTATTCGTAAGACATGACTTTGCATTTAGATAATGTTTATCTTTGAAGGTACTCTAAGCACAGCCTATGTGTTTTATTTATGCGAGTACATCACTGGTGTAAAAAGAGACAGATTATTTTATCTCAAAGATATCCATTTTCTGATTTGCACTAAAACCTAAGAGTTCTTAAGATCATAAATGTTATATTCAGTAAAATTACAATTCCATTGAGCTCATTATTCAGTCTTTCATCAGAAAAAGAACAAAACAAAGATATTTGATGAAATATCAGTCATTTATTCATTCGATGGCTAGGCACTGAAAGAGGTATAAAAATGCATTGAAGCCAGCTCTGAATTTTTGACTCTCATGGTCCAACTGAGAAGAGAGATGTGAAAACCACTCCAGTGCATCACAGGCGGTTAGATCCAAGGTTTGGGGATGTAAGATGGAGAGCGGAGAGGAGGGACCATGTGTTCAGGGTAGGCGTTACTAAAAGGAGTTTGCAATGAATTTTAGGAAAATGAGTAGGCTTTTTCCAAGTGGTTAAACGAGGAAGCAAGAACACTCCATATTCTGAGGAGGGAAAGAGAAGCACCTCAATAGCACAGAGACATGAGTGAACCTGGAGGGGAAAGGGAACTGAGTGACACGGGCTCCCTGATGCCAAAAGTGCTCTTATTTTTCATTAGCTTATGCAGGTTGAATCCCACATACCATTTGGGCAACCACCAGAATTTTCTATTGAAATGGAGAAATCACAAGTCAGTTCAAATTGTGAAAGCAAATTTGGCAAGACTGCATTGTTGGCTGCTGCCCTGCATTTCCCTGATTTGAGAGAGGATGGTGGCTGTCTGACTGTCTTGAAACCACCCCCGTGCACCTCACCCCCACCCCATGTAGGCTGTTAGATCTCTGTGAAGTCTCATGAAAACATGCTACTGCGGCCATTTTACGGCATATATCACATTTTGCTATTTTCACATCCCATGGTAACATTTTTGTGCCACTTGATTAAACATTATTTCAATTATCATAACTATAAATACATCTGCAGTATGTCTAATGTCAAAGAGAGGAGGCCAAAGGATTCCAGTGCTAGCAACATGTAAGAAAAGGGCCATCTTTAGACAGAGTAAGTTCCATAAGGATCATTACATCAATATGTCTATGTGTCTGCTAAGTTGCTTCTGTCATGTCCAACTCTCTGGGACCCTATGGACTTTAGCCCACCAGGCTCCTCTGTCCCTGGGATTTTTCAGGCAAGAATACTGGAGTGGGTTGTCATGCCCTCCTCCAGGGGATCTTCCTGACCTGGGGATTGAACCTGCGTCTCTTACATCTCCTGTATTGATAGGTGAGTTCTTTACCACTACTGCCACCTGGGAAACCCATCTATATGCCTACATATGTATGAATATGCATCTACTCACCTACCTATGTACTTATGTATATCTTTATATACATTTCATAAAGTAAATACAGAATGATCGAATGGGTCATCTGCTGCCTTAGTTCCCGATCTCCTCATTTATTTTTCAGGGGTCATAAGTTCACAGAGATGGTAAAAGTTCTTCAAACATGCTGATTCAGACCCCACTTACTAAAAAACTAGAAAACAAATTACTAAAATTAAAAATTTACTAAAACTAAAAAAAAATTGTTTTCTGTGCTGTTAAAATTCATCTATTTCCCAAATTTCTCAGGCAGAGTCTGTGGGACCCAAATGAGTAAACAAGAGCTGCAGGAGAACATTATGCTAATAGCCACTGCTGCTTCTCCTTTTCTCTATAGTAATTTCTCTTTTGACAAGTTTTTAACTCCACAGCAGGTGATATTAGGTGTAAGTCTTTAACTTGGTGTACTTATGCAGAAGTACCATGTTGGGAAATGGAGGAAACAAGGTTAAAAGGAAAAAAACAAACAAACAAACAAATTCACAACACATGGAAATTCACAAAATAGTTATAGAATTTGCACATATAAACTACTGGCCACTCATACAATCTACACTCCAAGATAAGTGCAGGACTTGCCTCCTGACTCTTCCATCAACTGCAATGTAACAGACTCCCCAGAGAAATTACTGGGTTGTTGCCCTTTTCATATTGAGTCTACACTATGAAAAACACACTGCTTCCCTTGAGTTTACATTTTCAAGGCCTTTTCTCTGTGATAGTGTTGAGCCCTTGATGTGCTGTGATTGTATTATGATCCATAGGAAAGGAGCCAAGGATATCACTGACTCAATTTCATATTCAGGCCTTGTACTAGACTGCTTCAAAATTGGGAAAGGAGTACATCAAGGCTGCATATTGTCACCCTGTCTATTTAACCTATACGTAGAGTACATCATGTGAAATGCCAGACTGGATGAAGCACAAGCTGGAATCAAGATTTCTGGGAGAAATATTAATAACCTCAGATATGCAGATGACACCACCTTTATGGCAGAAAGTAAAGAGGAACTAAAGAACCTCGTGATTAAGGTGATAGAGGACAATGAAAAAGCTGGCTCAAAATTCAACATTCAAAAAAGTAAGATCATGGTATCCAGTCCCATCACTTCATGACAAACAGATGGAAAAAAAAATGGAAACAGTGACAGACTTTATTTTCTTGTACTCTAAAATTACTGCAAACAGTGACTGAAGCCATAAACTCAAAAGACACTTGATCCTTGGGAGAAAAACTATGACAAACCTAGGCAAGTATTAAAAAGCAGAGACACCACTTTTCCCACAAAGGTCTGTCTCATCAAAGCTATGGTTTTTCCAGTAGTCATGTACAGCTGTCAGAGTTGGGCCATAAAGAAGTCTGAGAGCCAAAGTATTGGTGCTTTCAAACTGTGGTGCAGTTGAAGACTCTTGAGAGTCCCTTGAACAGCAAGGAGAGCAAGCAAGCAGTCAGTCCTAAAGGAAATCAACCCAGAATATTCATTAGAAGAACTGATGCTAAAGCTGAAGCTGCAACACTGTGGCACATGATGCAAAGAGTCGACTCACTGGAAAACACCCTGATACTGGGAAAGATTGATGGCAGGAGGAGAAGAGGGTGACGGAGAGATGAGATGGTTGGATGGCATCATCAACTCAATGGACATGAGTCTGAGCAAACTCCAGGAGATAGCGAAGGATAGGGGAGGCCTGACCTGCTGCAGTCCATGGAGTCGCAAAGACTTGGACATGACTAAGCCACTGAACAGTGAACAATACTGGAAGGGCCAGAATAATGATACAACTTGTAGGGAAGATCATCAGGATAGGGGAGTGCCTCATGGGTTGGAGAAAAGACTCAAAGAAGGTCCTGAACTGGGATAGAATGTATATAAATGTATATAAATGATGGTAAATGGTTTTGAGGATTCGGAAGCCATGCATCTCTTCTCTTTGATCAGACATACCTGAACCAACTATCACAGAGCCCAGGTAATAAGTGATTCCTGAGAACCAATGAGATATGGAAATAGGAAGCAAGAGTTTTGTAATTATGAAAGCCAAAGTTTGAATTCCAGCTTTCCACCTTATTAATAAATGCTCCAAAGAACATTTTCTTGGCCTTTTTCAGTCTCAAGACCACCTATATATAACCCTAAAGCGCTGTGAAAAGAGTTGTAAATAATGCACGTGAGATAAACAGTGCATGCTTGGCATTCATCATACATGAATTCTCATTACATAAACAGTAGCTAAAACTTTAGCTGAACTGTGACTATACAATGAAGTGTTGCCTTTCTGCATACAGCTGTGAGAAAACATCATTTGACAGTGCCTCCCCTATGTAAACTCTGTGAGGCCCATTTTATGTCTCCAGTTGTCTTCAAACTTTTAGAGTTCTAGGGAAAAAAAGTACTTTTTTCTGTTGGCCTAAGGATTGCTATTAAATTATTAGATTTAGCAGGCAGGCTTGTGTTCCCTTAGTAAAAATTGCACCTCACACACAACATTTTCCAGTATTTTTTTTCTGGAGTGAATGGCTAATGAAGACTTCAAGCCTTAAATACCTGCCGTTCACAGCAGAATAAAACGACACATCAGCCCCATTTGAGAGCTCCAAGGAGCGAATGGCACAGCTTGCTTTACATCTCAGCATTTGGGTAGGATGCCAACCACATCATAACCAAAAGCCAGAGAAAGGACTTTGTATTTCTGGCCTAATCTTTTTTCCTCTACATTATCTGCTGAGCTTCCTCTTCTCAGTCCTCATTCCTTCCTTTTTGGACCTGCTTTATAAACATTTTAGCTTCATAAAAGTTCCTGTGAGACATCAAAACACTCCAGCTCTGTATTTACTCAACCCCATTCAGCCTCCAAACATATTAAATCTTAGTGATTATTTGTTTGACACCTCTGCCTTCACGATGCTCTGATGCCTAATATTATTGTTAAGGAATTGCAGGTTTCTTGTAAGTCAATAACTCTCCATCAAAACACAGATCCAAAAATCAGACTTCTCAGTAAATATTTCAAAACCATCTCTAGAGAAAAACTCCAGCTCTCTTTTTTTTTTTCCTTAGACTGACTGTCACAACATTCACACAACATGTGAATAAAAATCTGGAACTGGTGTTTTGGAGTATGGCTGGAAAATTGTATTTTTCAGACTCACACTTAGAAGTCATCCATAAAATGCTCAATGTAAAAAAAAAATCAAGAAACAAAATCAGCTACAAAGCTGGCAAAATGAAGTTATCTATGGCCAGTAGACCACTTGAGGACAAAGAGACATTCAAAGATAGAATCACTATCTCTGACATGCTCACTGGCAGAGTGGTAGACATAAGCCTTCCACCTTCTGACAAATGAGGAGGGTTACTTTGAAACAAAGTCCAGCAATCTCTGCTTTATCAGAAGTAAACAAATTTTATATATATAGCCTAAACAAACAACCTTATCATTTTGATATTTCATCACATCTTCTCTAAAAGTGAAAGCAGAGGACACCAAAAAACTTGTTTTTGCAATAGTTTCCTTCTACATAAGGATCTTTTTCCACCTTAACAGTGTACAATAATCATCACTAAATTCTGACAAAAACTGTGTTTTTCCTAAGTTGTGGATTTCCAAGCAAAGCACCTGGCACATAGCAAGCACAGAATAAATTATACAAAATAACTTTACTAATTAATTAATTAATCAGAGATCTGCTGCACTAAAAAGGAGCTCCTACTTTAAGTGGAAGAAAATAAATTCCAGTTTGAACATTTCTAGAAATCATTAAAAGAATTCCTCCTGCTTTGGCAATATGTGTTTTCTTAATCTAGAGCAAACAAATGCTATGTGTAGGTTAAAAATACACAAATGGATTGAGTTTGATTCCTATCAAGTGCATCTGCATCTGCAAACTATAGAGTAAGAAGTCTATGCATAATGGTGTTATTGTCTCATAACTTCATTAAGTTTGATGCTTAGATCCAAAGAAGTTAGGACATCATTATACCATTAGCCTGGAGATGTTTACCTCTCCTTTCAGACTCTTCTTGGATAAATAATATGGTACTACTGAAATGACTTGCTCCTGGGGTGAGCAATGAAGCAGTTGTTCCCTCAATAGCCAGACTCAAAAGCCTTTACATTGTCTCAAAGAAGCATGTCTCATGCTTACTAATAAACTGCATTTTAGAGAGCTAAAAAAAGGAAAAGCAGCAGCAGCATATGAAACACTGACGTGGAAATGTCTAGGCATAAAGATGCCTTTCATGTAGCAAAAGAGGTTGAGCTACATTTTTGCCAAACTGTAGATGGCCTAGAGCAAAAGTAAGGAAAATCATCATAAGACAAGAATTCAGAAAGCAGGAATATATGCATTTAAATGGTCCTGAGAACTGTTGGTATTTAATGCCAGTGTTTGAATTGGGGGAAGTTCTTGCTTAGACTAAGATTAGATCGAATGTCCCTGATATGAGCAGCCTTTGTTCCTTCTACTTCCACAAATAAATCACTTCTCACACTACACTGTTCCCCCAAAGCTTGCACACCAAGAGATTATCCTGTTCACCATTGCTCATTTGATGGCACTCACAGTGCCAGACACAATATATCAATCCTGATTTGTTCATCATATGTGAGAATACTGCTATTAAATTCCAAGTCCACTTTGCAGTGTTGGGGAAAGCCCATTGCTTCATTTAGAAGTAAAACCAAATTCTGTCAAGCCATATTTTCAATCTGCCTAGGGAAGAAGGATATAAATATTGTGTTTGGTGCTTTACATTGCCAAGAATATGGTAAGCTAATAATGTTTTTTTCCTCAAATTTGCCATCAGTCAACACTCTACCACTTGGAGCACATAGAATAAGTCACATGCTATGTTAAAAATGGTCATTTGCCTTTGTCCAGTATGCTTTGCAGAACAGTTTAGTTCAGTCGCTCAGTGGTGTCCAACTCTTTGAAACCCCATGAATCACAGCACACCAGGCCTCCCTGTCCATCACCAACCCCCAGAGTGCACTCAGACTCACATCCATCAAGTCCGTGATGCCATCCAGCCATCTCATCCTCTGTCGTCCCCTTCTCCTCCTGCCCTCAATCCCTCCCAGCACCAGAGTCCTTTCCAATGAGTCAACTGTTCACATGAGGTGGCCAAAGTACTGGAGTTTCAGCTTTAGCATCATTCCTTCCAAAGAAATCCCAGGGTTGATCTCCTTCAGAATGGACTGGTTGGATCTCCTTGCAGTCCAAGGGACTCTCAAGAGTCTTCTCCAACACCACAATTCAAAAGCATCAATTCTTCAGTGCTCAGCTTTCTTCACAGTCCAACTCTCACATCCACACGTGACTACTGGAAAAACCATAGCCTTGACTAAACGGACCTTTGTTGGCAAAGTAATGTCTCTGCTTTTCAATATGCTATCTAGGTTAGTCATAACTTTCCTTCCAAGGAGTAAGCATCTTTTAATTTCATGGCTGCAATCACCATCTGCAGTGATTTTGGAGCCCCCAAAATAAAGTCTGACACTGTTTCCACTGTTTCCCCATCTATTTCCCATGAAGTGATGGGACCAGATGCCATGATCTTAGTTTTCTGAATGTTGAGCTTTAAGCCAACTTTTTCACTCTCCTCTTTCACTTTCCTCAAGAGGCTCTTTAGTTCTTCTTCACTTTTTGCCATAAAGGTGGAGTCATCTGCATATCTGAGGTTATTGATATTTCTCCCGGCAATCTTCATTCCAGCTTGTGCTTCTTCCAGCCCAGCGTTTCTCATGATGTGCTCTGCAGAGAAGTGAAAAAAGCAGGGTGACAATATACAGCCTTGACATACTCCTTGTCCTATTTGGAACAAGTCTGTTGTTCCATGTCCAGTTCTAACTGTTGCTTCCTGACCTGCATATAGGTTTCTCAAGAGGCAGATCAGGTAGTCTGGTATTCCAATCTCTTTCAGAATTTTCCACAGTTCATTGTGATCCACACAGTCAAAGGCTTTGGCATAGTCAATAAAGCAGAATGGTTTTCTGGAACTCTCTTGCTTTTTCCATGATCCAGCAGATGTTGGCAATTTGATCTCTGGTTCCTCTGCCTTTTCTAAAACCAGCTTGAACATCTGTAAGTTCACAGTTCATGTACTGCTGAAGCCTGGCTTGGAGAATTTTGAGCATTACTTTACTCGAGTCTGAGATGAGTGCAATTGTGAGGTAGTTTGAACATTCTTTGGCGTTGCCTTTCTTTGGGCTTCCCTGGTGGCTCAGAGGTTAAAGCATCTGCCTGGAATGCGGGAGACCTGGGTTCTATCCCTGGGCCAGGAAGATCCCCTGGAGAAAGAAATGGCAACCCACTCCAGTACTCTTGCCTGGAAAATACCATGGAGGGAGGAGCCTGGTAGGCTACAGTCCATGGGGTTGCAAAGAGTCGGACACAACTGAGCAACTTCATTTCACTTTCTTTGGGATTGGAATGAAAACTGACCTTTTCCAGTCCTGCGGCCACTGCTGAGTTTTCCAAATTTGCTGGCATATTGAGTGAAGCACTTTCACAGCATCATCTTTCAGGATCTGAAATAGCTCAACTGGAATTCCATCATCTCCACTAGCTTTGTTTGTAGTGATGCTTTCTAAGGCCCACTTGACTTCACATTCCAGGATGTCTGGCTCTAGGTGAGTGATCATGCCATCGTGATTATCTTGGTCCTGAAGATCTTTTTTGTACAGTTCTTCTGTGTATTCTTGCCACCTCTTCTTAATGTCTTCTGTAGCCTACACAAAAGCCACATCCTGAACATCACCAGTAAAGAGCCAAGGTGTTACCCTCATACTTCTCTACTTGGTGTCTATGGTACTTCATTCCTGGTTTTGCTCCTACTCAAAACAGCCATACCTTCTTAGTCTCCCACACTGTGGTCCTTCAGTCAGTCTCAGAACGTCTCTCCTCTGTGTGCACTCATGTTCTAGGTAAGCTCATCCCAAGCAATGTTGACAACTTCCAAACACACATCTCAAGGTGAAGTCTCTTCCCTGTACTGTAGACTCATATATTAGCACAGTGAATTATATATGCAACGGGCACCTCAAAAGTCACCAAAATCAAACTCCACATCTCTTGATGCAAAGGTGTTCACACCTTGCAGTCTTTCCCATCTCTGTGAATGACATCACTTTCCCATGTGCTCAGCTAAAAATAAAATCAAACATTTTCCCTCGCACTCTACGTCTAATCCTTCAGCAAATAATGTGGATTCTGTGTTTACAAGTTAAAGACTTTCCTACCACTTGGTCCAAATTGCCATGATTTTTGGCCTCTTTATTGTAATAGCTTCTTAACTGATTTCTCTGCATCTATCCTAATACCTACAGCCTATTAACTGGTCACAGTGATCCTTTTAAAACAAAATCCATATCATTCCACACCTCTGTTCCAGTGTCTCCAATGACTATATATCCCATTGAGAGTAAAGGTGAATCTTTAGGCTACCCTCACCATTTGTCTCCAGTTCCTCTTTAACTTCATCTCACTTACTGGTAACCTGCTAACTCTGGTTTCACACAGAGCTGAAGTTCCTTAAAACAAACAAATAAACAAACAAAAAACCACAATGAACATGTCTTGCCTCAACAGTTCTGCCCCTGATGTTTCCTCTGCCTGGAACTCCTTCTTAAGGACATGTCTAGATCTCATTGTCTTAAATTTCTTAAATCTCTACTTAAAAGTCAATTTTTTGATGAGGCTTTCCCAGACCATCCTATTAAAAATAAAATTTCTCACACCGCACACTCTCTATCCCCTTTGTGCCTTATTTTATTCCTGGCTTATTGCAATATGACACCACACACACACACACACATACACACACATGCTTGGTTCTTGCATTTCTTTATTTATTTATTTGCCTCTCCCCTCTAGAATCTGAGTGCACAAACTCTTATCTCTATTCTTACATCTATATGCTGAGCACCTGGTAAGGTACCTAATCTATATAAGGCCCTCAATAAATACTTTTTAAATAAACAAACACTTGAAAATCTATATCTGGAAAAAAATTATTAGGGTCCTGACTGCCTTTTGTTTAGTCACATACTTTTGACCAAGGCATCTTACTAGATACACAATCTTTTAATTTCATTATTAGAGACACGTTAGCACTTAATCTGCCATGCTTAGACTAAATTAGAAAGGAACAAGGATACAACAATGACCACTTAGAAGAGATATTGTGGTAAATCCTCAGATCCTAGTGTTAATCTAGGGAATATAATTTGTTAGAAGCTTATAATTATTCCACTAGAATTTCTTAAAGGCAAAGTTCAAGCCTTCTATGATTAGATTTCAACATGCCCACTCACATTAAAGCAGATTAAAGATTTTGGTTGTGTTCTATGAAGTCACAGTACAGCTTATTAATTAAAAACAAATTATTTTAATAAATGAATGGATTAAATAAACATTAATACTGCTGCAAATAAAGATAAATATTGGAGAGATTTTTAAGGCTCATTCCACCAAAAATTTCCTGGAAGGATAAGAGATATCAGAAGGCTTTTCAAACTTTTATCTTAACCAAGAAAATATTTAAACGGCAGTAGTTTTATCACAGAAGGCAATGGCACCCCACTCCAGTACTCTCAGAGAAGGCAATGGCACCCCACTCCAGTACTCTTGCCTAGAAAATCCCATGGATGGGGGAGCCTGGTGGGCTGCAGTCCATGGGGTCACTGGGAGTCAGACACAACTGAGCGACTTCACTTTCACTTTTCATTTTCATGCATTGGAGAAGGAACTGGCAACCCACTCCAGGGTTCTTGCCTGGAGAATCCCAGGGACAGGAGAGCCTGGTGGGCTGCTGTCTCTGGGGTTGCACAGAGTCGGGCATGACTGAAGCGACTTAGCAGCAGCAGCAACCAGTACTCTTGCCTGGAAAATCCCATGGATGTAGGAGCCTGGTAGGCTGCAGTCCATGTGGTTGCTAAGAGTTGGATACGACTGAGCGACTTCACTTTCACTTTTCACTTTCATGCATTGGAGAAGGAAATGGCAACCCACTCCAGTATTCTGCCTGGAGAATCCCAGGGACAGAGGAGCCTGGTGGGCTGCCATCTATGGGGGTCACACAGAGTCGGACATGACTGGAGCGGCTTAGCAGCAGCAGCAGTTTTATTTACAAAATAAATGTGTTTTATTTCATTATGAAATAAAATAAATGTTCAGGATGTGGCTTTTGTGTAGGCTGCCATTCTGCAATACATGTATTTCACACACTAAAATTTTCTACTTCCATTTGAATACAATATACTGCTAATACATAAACATCTATGCATAATAGTGGTACATTCTAAAAGTTAAATGCTGTTTGAAAAGTATTTAATGTATTAAAGTTTAATAAATCATAAATTAGATACAATGTAAGGTTTGCTGATAAAATTGTTTCAGAAAACCCAGCATGAGTCAGACATTGCTAGTTTACTTCCTATCTCCCAGGATCACTTCCCTCTATAGTCTGATGCCCTCTTTTGAAAACAGTTATTTTATGGTCTAACTTGTTTATCACTTGTTTCAGTTGGGAGGTAAATATGGTCCCTGTTACTCCATCTTTACTGGAAGCAAATGCCAAAAATATCCAGTCTTATAATATGGACATAAGATTATTTCAAAATGAAAAAAGAGATGCCTTACTGAAGATCACTCAGGTATTAAATTGAGGAAGTGGATTCAAATCTAAGTCCTAGCTCTTAACCACATTGATCTTTTAACTCTTCATTGGCATTTGCCACTGCGTATTATCATCTGCCCGCTTAAAATCTTTTTCTCTGACAGTGAACTTCTTAAAGGAAAGAATTCTGTCTTGTGTTTATCTTTATGGCCACTGTAGCACAGTGCTGGCACACAGCTGACATGCCCTGAGTGCTCAGGTGCCTCCCAGGTGGCTCAAATAGTAAAGAATCCATCTGCAATGCAGGAGGATCCAGGTTCAATCCCTAGGCTGGGAAGACCCTGCCCTGGAGAAGGAAACGGCAACCCACTCCAGTACTCTTGCCTGGAAAATCTCTTTCATGGACAGAGGACCCTGGCTGCCTATAGTCCATGGGTTACAAGAGTCAAACAAGACTTAGTGACTAAACAACAAGAAGTAGCTTTTTTAGACTGGTTCAGGTGGAGCCCTAACACAACAGTGACGAGATAGGATACTTACTAATAATGCCTACAGTCTTTGCAAGGAAGGCTGTGAGTCTTGGAAATATTAAGATGCCTCAAAGAAAATAAGTTTGTGCATGAAGGAAGAAATAAAAAGTTAAAATATTAGGATAACCAACCCTATGGGCAAAGAGATTTATAGAACAGCTGGAGAACTTTGTCTAGTTACCTGCGCACTGAAATTGTGTTTTGATTCTAATTTGCTTTGAAATTAGCATCTGTTCAGAGTCACAACCTTGTAAGTGGAAGGAATCACATACGTCACCTGGGCCTTTTTCCTACTCAGTTTAGGAATATATCCTGATGTCAGACAAACTCGTGATTGAACCCCCCATTATTGCTTAGACTGTCCTACTGTGAGGCAGTATTATTTGTTATAAATCTTTCTAGTATAAGCTAGCCTCCTGCACATGTTAAGAGAAGGTCCATACCACACACGCAGAGCTACTATTTAGAAGAGAAGTAGCAGATCTCTGTATGTATGTTTAAACTTAAAAATATACTTTCAGCATCATGGAGGATGAGGGAAGAAGCAGAGGAAGGGGAGGGAAAAGAGCTGGATGTAAAACACAGATATGAAGAATAGTTTATTTTTAACCACATTGCATTTTAGGTAGGCTAGAAAGTTCAAAGGGTTTAGGGCAAAAATAATGTGCCACAAATACCATGTTCATTCTCATCTCTATGTTATTCTTGAACCACAACATTTTTGGTCACCATACCAGTCCTTCATCCATGACATCCTAAATGTTAAAAAAAAATGTATACATTTACTTATAGTTAATATTCAAAGGTGTAAACAACTATCAGGTCTTTATGAGAACAAGTCTCTAACTAGCAATGCTTTGCACAGTCTTCTGATATCCAGGGCATAAATCATGATCAACTTTATTATGTGATACAATACAATCACAATATTATCATTTTATTTTGCCAAAGCATTAACACAAAAACCAGAAAGATAAGACAGCCCTGTACTGGCACACTTCAGAGGCAGGACAGACCCCAGCACTTAATGAGAAACTCAAGAATCAAGAGTTAACCAGTATTCTTTATTTCTTATATAGAGAGCTGACCCTTGAACAATGTAGGGGTTAGTGGTGTGAGGCTCCATGCAATCAAAAGTAAACATATAATTTATAGTCAGCCCTCCGTATCTGCAGTTCCCCTATATCCAGCTCCACATCTGAAGATCCAAATAATCTTGGACTCTACAGTACTGTAGTATTTACTATTAAAAACAAAATCACATATAAGTGGACATATACAGTTCAAACCCGTGTTGCTCAGGTCAACTGTATTCCAATAATTCCAATTATATATATATATGTTATATACTCACACTCATATGTGTAAATATATACATGTATATATATATATATACACACACACACACACACACACACATAATTTAATTGAATAACCTTGGTTTTATAAACCTAGCTTAGTTCTTAGTTACAACATAAGCTTGTCAATTACTTCTTGGTTTTCCATTTTGTGACATACGCAAAATGTATATAGTATATGAGGGAAAGATAAATAATCTACTTCAACTGAACTCCATTTAATAATGATACTAAATTATATTACACTTGAAGACCTTTCCAGTGCCACATTCTAGGATGAAATGATGTACAACAGGGAAAATACTATGAAACTTATTCAAATAATAGTTTCATATTTGTAAGCATAGTTCAAAACATACTAAGTAACTGTTTCGTCTTTCCTTAATTAGTAAATTCATTTCCAGAGAAGTAAGAAGGAAGAGAAACAATATTGATTATTACCTATTGTGTTCTTTCTGGCTACTCTGAAGGTCTGCTTTTTGAAATTTATCCCTCGCAGTAGCTGTAAAATATTTAATCTTGCCCAAAGTCAATGTACCTATTTCATAGCAGGCAAGAGTTAGCCCAGATCTGCAACTAAATTCAGAGCTTGGCAATATCCTGCCATTCAGTGGCGCCTCCCAGAGTTCATCCCTAAACACAAGTACCTTCCCCTACTCCCCTTGTTCCCTTGCAACACTGTTTCCTCAATATATTCACCTCTTAAGGCGGCATCAAGGGAAGGAGGACATCAGTGTTAAAAAGTTACAGTCCATCTATCGCTGTCTGCTCTGACTTAGTATTACGAGGATTCATATCATATGATAGTCAACGGGAAAAATGAACTTAAAACAAAAAGTCTTAAAAACCTATCCCAAAATACTCTATTCCAAAACATTGCTCTTCTATTTCTATTCTATGTGATTTCATTTAACCAAAAATAGGAAAAAACTATATTGATATTAAAGCTAATATGTTTTCATAGAAAATGGTCAACTTTCAACAGCTCCACAACCCTCCCCCCCCTGCCCCAGTGCAATCTGGATCTCAGCCTTGAGGAGGAGGAGGAGGCTTACTGTGAATACTTTTATCCCCAGGGCCACTGCAGTTCCTTATGTCTGCAATGCACACAGTCTTTGGAGCTTTCCTTATTTTTTAGAAGCCAGCCTGATTTTTACTACAATCTTGCTATCATGAATAATCAAATTCCTTAGTGTGAATTACTGGGTAATTTTTGTTCCCTGAGTGGACCCTGTTTGGGAAGTAATAGATTGAATAAATACACACCGTTTTTCCTGGAGGATTTCTCAGAGACTCTAAAGTATATTAATATGTGTTACCGACTTTTTAAAAGGGTTAAATGATATACAGAATTTCACAAACCTATTAATATAAACACTCCCTCCACCCCCATCCCAATCCCTGCCACACATATACATACACTGGCACATGGAAGCATTCTGTTGGGGCATCTTTGGAGACACAGCTACGGGTTATAACTTATAATGTGGCTGAATTTTACATGGCAGGAATCTGAAACCAATGCCTGCTGATGGGGAATAATAAGGTCAATTTTTATAAATTTTTACAAACCTGTAAGACAATGATTTTTCTTTTTATTCTTTTGATAAAGAACTACAGCATACTGTCTTCCCTTCCTGTCCCTGTCTGCCTCAGACAACACCTGCTCATGAATACCCATGGATTTCAGCAAACACTCGAGAGAACAGACTCTCATCCGGGAAAGGGCAGGACAGCCTCTCGGCAGGTGTGGCCATGTCTTGAGAGGAAAAGCGAGGTTGAAAGCGCCCTCCCCTCCCCACCCCGCAGGGTCTACAGATTATATTTCATACTGTCCATTTGATCATTCCTGAGGCCAAACATCTGGACTTTCCCATAAATGTGTATGACATCCATGGAAAGTTACAGACATAATCTGGTTTTTGACTCCTTGCAGCTCGAGACAGTAGCATTTGGGAGAAGACCTTGCAGAGGCCTCTGCTTTTAGAAATATATGACTTAAACAATAAGTGTCAGGCACTATCAGAACCCGCGGCTGTGACATGCTGCAGGACAGAGAGCTGGTGGAAGCAATTATTACCTTTTATGTACATTCGCTAAAATACTGTTAGGGAAATGCAATTACTGGCTGGGAGGTTCATTTATCCAAATTATTCTGGGCTATCAGAGAAACTTGACATGTAAACAATTTAGATAAGGAGTCTAATAATCCAGCTATAGCAAGTATCTGCAATTTGTCATGCTGTGCACTCTTGCTCTTAGCTGAAGTGGTCTGCTGCACTTGCAGGGCTAGTTCAGCTGAATGTATACTGGGAAGATGACTTTAAGTCAGTGACAAGATACTGAGTGAATCAAGGTACAAACAAAATCACAAAGCAATGAGATTTTCACCTACTAAACTCAAAGTAGAATGCAATGGCATTCCTATAATAAAGCTATAACTAACTCATTACATGGAAACTATAGAAGACAAATAAAGGGCTTCAGAAAGTAATATTAGATTTATTTTACCTGGCATAGAAACAGTCAAATCTTAAATAGTTTTAGTCACTCTGATATGACCAATAATGTGCCAGGTTAAAAGGATATGAATAGAGCATAATACAGAACTACTGTTTTGAATAACATCTCCTTTGGGAGACCAAAATAAAATTGAAATGATTATATATAGATTATTTACATAGGAAAATTAATAATAAAACTCCAAAAAGAACAACAGAATTTTCTAAAGCTACAGTCTTGGACATACATTCACCTTGAGATATTTTCAAAAGAAACTGACACTCACCCAAGGAGCAAATCCAGGCTCGAAGATATTTCGTTTCAACAGTTGAGGATTTGCAGGCAGGGAGTGCTTAACGTAAGAGCAATGTGTGGAGTGGCTCTTTCTTAATAAAATGAAATGACTTGGCCCCTGCAAATAGGGGTCAGTGGAAAAAAAAGCAACCACTGATTTGCTTACTTCATGAAAAACATGTTTTCGTGTATTCATTATCTCAACTAGTATTTGTTGACTTTATTCTGTGTTCCAAGTACCATGTCAAGCACTAAAGCCTTCCACAGTGGGACAAGACACTTTGCCTTGAGGAGATCACTGTCCAGTGTAGAAGACAGAAGGGTAAATGAATAATTAAAATAAAGCTGATAAAAGCAATAATAGAACAAGTAAGGAACATCATGTGAGTGCAGAAGAAAAAGCTGCAGGAATGTGCTGTAGCCAGGCTGCGAGCACTTGCAACAGCCAACTACAAAGTTTTCAGAATTTTTGAAATCCAGTCACTGAATACAACCATTATTAAAAACTAATTTAGGCAAAGTTACAATTAGAGTTAAAGCAGAGGTAATAAATACTCGAAACTCTATAACTTCCTGTTTATTTCATTATTCATAGCAATATATCACTGAAAGTGAAAGAGAATGAGATGGTTGGATAGCATCACTGACTCAATTTCACATGAGTTTGAGCAAACTCTGGGAGATAGTGAAGGACAGGGAAGCCTCAGGCACGCTGAGGTCCATGGGGCCACAAAGAGTCTGACAGGACATAGCAACTAAACAACAACATCTGCATCTGAATGCAGAGTTCCAGAGAATATTGAGGGGAGATAAGAAAGACTTTTTAAGTGAAAGCAAAGAAATAGAGGAAAACAACAGACTGGGAAAGACTAGCGATCACTTCAAGAAAACTAGAGATACCAAGAGAATATTTCATACAAAGATGAGCACAATAAAGGACAGAAATGATATGGACCTAACAGAAGAAAAGATATTAAGAAGAGGTGGCAACAATACACAGAAGAACTATCCAAAAAAGATCTTAATGACCCGGATAACCATGATGGTGTGATCACTCACCTAGAGCCAGACATCCTGGAATGTGAAATCAAGTGGGCCTTAGGAAGCATCACTGCGCACAAAGCTAGTAGAAGTGATGGAATTCCAGTTCAGCTATTTTAAAACCTAAAAGATGATGCTGTTAAAGTATTACACTCAATATGCCAGCAAATTTGGAAAACTCAGCAATGGCCACAGAACTGGAAAAGGTCAGTTTTCACTCCAATCCCAAAGAAGGGCAATGCCAAAGAGCTTAAACTACCACACAATTAGACTCATTTCACATGCTAGCAAAGTAATGCTCGAAATCCTTCAAAATAGGCTTCAACAGAATGTGAACTGGGAACTTCCAGATGTACAAGATGGATTTAAAAGGCAAAGGAACCAGAGATCAAATCGCCAACATCCATTATATCATAGAAAAAGCTAGAGAATTCCAGAAAAAAAAAATCTACTTCTGCTTCACCAACTACGCTAAAGCCTTTGACTATGTAGATCACAACAAACTGTGGAAAATTCTTCAAGAGACGGGAATTCCAGACCACCTAACCTGCCTCCCGTGATACCTGTATGCAGATCAAGAAGCAACAATTAGAACCAGACAAGGAACAGTGGACTGGTTCTAAACTGGGAAAGGGGTATGTCAAGGCTGTATATTGTCACCTGGCTTATTTAACTTACAAGCAGAGTATATCATGTGAAATGCTCAGCTGGATGAAAGAAAAGCTTGAATCAAGACTGTGAGGAGAAATATCGATAACCTCAGATATGCAGATGACATCACTCTTATGGCAGAAAGCAAGAGGAATTAAAGAGTCTCTTGATGAAACTGAAAGAGAAGAGTGAAAAAGCTGGCTTAAAACTCAACATTCAAAAAACAAAGATCATGGCATCTGGTCCCATCACTTCATGGCAAATGGATGGGGAAACAATGGAAACAGTGACAAGCTTTATTTTCTTGGGCTCCAAAATCACTGCAGATGGTAACTGCAGCCATGAAATTAAAAGACATTTGCTCCTTTAGAATAAAAGCTATGACCATAGACAGCATATTTAAAAGCAGAGACATTACTTTTCAACAAATATCTGTATACTCAAAGCTATGTTTGTTCTGTAGTCATGTATAGATGTCAGAGTTGGACCATAAACAAGGCTGAGTGCCAAAGAATTGATGCTTTCAAACTGTGGTACTGGAGAAGACTCTTGAGAGTCCCTTGGACAGCAAGGAGATCAAACAAGGCAATCCTAAAGAAAATCAACCCTGAATATTCATTGGAAGGACTGATGCTGAAGCTGAAACTCCATTACTTTGGCCACCTGATTTGAGGAGCGGACTCATCGGAAAAGACCGAAAGCAGGAGGAGAAGGGGGCAACAGAGGATGGAATAGTTGGATGACATCACTGACTCAATGGACATGAGTTTGAGCAAGCTCCAGGAGATGATGAAGGACAGGGAAGCCTGGCATGCTGCTGTCCATGGGGTCGCAAAGACTCGAACAGGATTGAGTAACTGAACAACAGCAACAATTATCTATGCACTTGAGTTTATTTATTTCTGTTGCACACATATGGTGGAAACGTCATATAATGGCATCCTGCTGGGCATTTCTTACCAACTTTATGTGTCAGCATCACATTGATAACTTGAGGTTTGCCATGGTGGGAGTATCTATACCAGGGAATTCAACAAATATACCACCAAACATCCCCCTGCCAAAAAGATAGCCAATTATTAAACACATGTCAGCATACCAATGAAGACATCTAACCTTGGCTCCCCTATCTGTGATGTGCTTAGTTGCTTAGTCATGTCCAACTCTTTGGGACCCCGTGGACTTCAGCCCATCAGGCTCCTCTGTCCATGGAGATTCTCCAGGCAAGAATACTGGAGTGTGTTTCCATGCCCTCCTGCAGGGAATCTTCCCAACTTGGGGATCATTGCAGTGAATTCCTTACTATCTGTGCCACCAGGGAAACCCTGGCCCCTATTTAGTCATGGTAAAGGAGAGCTTCCTGGAAAAAGAGGGAATACAGAGAAGTAAAATTTGTCAAACACAGAGTAAAGACCAGCCTGCAGAAATAAAAGTCCAAGCCAAAAATATCTAAGTTGTCCTAACTTCTCTCATTCTGTTTCCTCCAAATCCAATTATTTGCTATTAGAATTAGTTATTAGAATTGTTCCTCTAATTCTGGTTCTCATTTTCAGAGCCCTATAGGATTGCACTTTGATACTCCCTTGAAGTTCATCATGACAATGGGACTTCCCAGGTGGGGCTAGTGGTAAAGAACCTGCTTGCCAGTCCTGGAGAAGTAAGAGACACAGGCTTGATCTCTGAATGGGCAAGATCCCCTGGAGAAGGAAATGGCAACCCACTACATGATTCTTACCGGGAAAGCCACATGGAGAGAGAAGCCTGGCGGGCTATAGTCAATAGGGTTGCAAAGAGTCGGACATGACTGAAGCGACTTAGCACAGCACAAATGAGTTGAATGGCTAACAGGATGCACTGTATCCAGAAGTGAAGTGGGTCATCTCTAGGTTACAGCTTTTACACACAGTGTGCCCTGTTCATTTAAACCTGATGTGGTGACTGTGGAACCAGTTAACTGAAGTCCCTGAATGACTATGGTGAGCAAAGAATTTCTGAATACCTCCCTCTAAAATCCTACTCGGATTGGTTATGTATATTCAGTGGGAAATACACTTTTGTTGTTTTAAGCCCTAATATTTGAAACATTATTCCAGCAAAACCCAAACCATCCTGATTCATACAACTGCCAAATACTATAGAACCTTTGAAATGGTCCTTTCACAACTTTTGTCTCAGTTCACATCCCTATTCTGTTAACCCCCCCCCTGAATGACTGCAACAGCCATTAAGTTCTGCTCCAAGTCTCAACATCCTTCAACCACTTCTATATACACTAGAGCTGGGTGCCCAAACACTTTTCTATTTAAACATCTTCAAAATATCCTCATTTTGTACAAGGTAGGTCTAAATACTATAAAATGGTATATTCAAAGGGCCCTCATGATTTTTATCCTAATATTGATGTTCCAATCACACAGAAATAATACATTTCCCAAACAAGCTTCCTCGCCTCAGAACATGCAAACCTTGGCTTCATGCTCTCATCTCAAATCTTCCTCTTGATAAACTCATGCTCATACATCAAGTACTTATTATGTGAAACCTCAAGCTAAATGGGTACCTTCTCTTTTCTGTATGTTTCAAAGGCACTTTGCTTACATTTCTATGGTAGTAATGGCACCCCACTCCAGTACTCTTGCCTGGAAAATCCCATGGGCAGAGGAGCCTGGTGGGCTGCAGTCCATGGGGTCCCTAAGAGTCGGACACGACTGAGTGACTTCACTTTCACTTTTCACGTTCATGCATTGGAGAAGGAAATGGCAACCCACTCCAGTGTTCTTGCCTGGAGAATTCCAGAGACAGGGGAGCCTGGTGAGTTGCTGTCTATGGTGTCGCACAGAGTCAGACACGACTGAAGTGGCTTAGCAGCAGCAGCAATGATCTTGTGACACTACAGTCAATTCTGCATATTTCTCTATCTGGACCTTGCTTTCTGGGATCTATTTCTGAATCCCTCTGACTTGACATATAGTGCTCATAAAAAGCCTGCAAGAAATATATCCAGACTTCTCTTGTGGTCCATTGACTAAGATTCCAAGCTTCCAATGCAGGGAGCCAGGGTTCAATCCCTGGTCAGAGAACTAGATCCCACATGCTGCAGCTAAAGATCTTGTGTGCCACAAACTAAGACCTGGTGTAGCCAAAAAAAAAGAAAAACTAAAAATAGTTATTGGGCTTCTCTGGTAGCTCAGCTGGTAAAGAATTCGCCTTCAATGCAAGAGACCCCAGTTTGATTCCTGCGTCAGGAAGATCCTCTGGAAAAGGGATAGGCTACCCACTCCAGTATTCTTGGGCTTCCCTGGTAGCTCAGATGGTAAAGAATCTGCCTGCAAGGCAAGATACTTGGGTTCAATCCCTGGGTTCTGTATATTTCTCTATCTGGACCTTGCTTTCTGGGCTCTATTTCTGAATTCCCAGGACTTGACACAGTGCTCATTAAAAAACTGAAAGAAATATATCCAAGGAGTTAATCTTTGATTTCCTAAACATGTTCCACTAGGGCAGAACTTTCCCTTTGGTTTTCTTGATGCTGATTTAATTAAGATTGTATCTTGGACTTCTGCCAAAAGCAGAAAAACAAGTTTGATCATTTACTCTAATCTCCTCATGCGAGGGATGAAAATCAAGGCCCACAGATATTTGGTAACCTGCAACTGATTGATTGAGTCTGAATAGAATCCCAAGGCCTTCTTACTCAGAGGGACTGCCACTTACCCATCCTGAGTGTCACCTTATATAATAAGGTTATCTTAACATGCACTAAAATGTACATCATTTATCTGCTAATATTTTTCAATTTATTTTTATAAGCCCTGTTTCCATATATTGATCTTACCTCCCAACCAGTCTTTACATTTTTTGGTTCCCTAAAATATTTCTTGAAGTGGCCACTCAATGAAAAGGGGAAACAATTTAAAGTCAATTTTAGAATCTTGAAGTGACCAGGAGCGACCAGAGAAGTAACATGATTTAATTAAAGCCACATAGCCAACACTGAATTAAGACCATAGAAACCAACACGAGAATATACTCAGATATCTCAATGCCAAGACAAGGGTTCTTCTTCCTTTAAAACACAGGTTTTATTTTGATGTTCATTTTGGTCATTGTTGCCTTTCAGCTCAGGGTCTCATTTCTGTTGCTTTGGTTAAGTAATACAAGTGATATAAATAAAGTTCCTCATATGGTTTTTTTAGGTAAATACAAGTAAAAAGTAAGAGAAAATAAAGGAAAAATATCCTTTAATGTTAGAAGGCACATGTATGTTAATAAAATGCACTTAAAGAAACATTTTAAAAAAAGGAGAGAAAGAAAATATGCTTCTTAAATCTGTCTTTTTATTTCTCCTTCCATAACCTGTTTACAGAATTTTAAAAGCAAACCTTATACTATTAAGAGGATCACTTTAGATGAAACATGAGAGGCAAAGGAATCGAAGCTTTCTAAATGAAATGGAACTACTTGACCATCCACTCCAGGTAATTAGGCAAGGGATTAGAGTAGAATTCTATATATAGCTACACATTAGAAATAAATGGAAAACTACAGATTTAATAATTTACAAAAACAAAACAACTCTCAGTCTTCTAAAGAGAGTCCTTCAAACAAAATCTCTTAATGGCTGAAAAGCATCACTGAATGGAATTAACAGCATTGCCCTAGATTTGTGCAACATTGATGTTTAACAATTAAGAATGCATTTTATCCTCATTCGTGTCCTGCTTTTCATGGCAGCTCTGGTCAAATTAATGTAAGCTTTGACTGTGTTCTCTCTCATTTTTTTCCCTCCACCTCTACCCATTTTAAAAAATTTTCATTTTCGTAGCTACTGTATCCAATTAAAAAATGCTCTATTATTTCTTTGTTATAACTTGATTTTTTTATAAATTTTATTGTGATAAGAACACTTAGCATGAGCTCTCCCCTCATAACAGATTTTGAAGTGTATAATTCAGTACTGACACAGTATATGCATGGTGTAATAAAGAAGACCTCTAGAGCATATTCATAATGGAATCCTTATTAAGGATTGAATAAGTTATGAATAAGAATCCTTACTCATAATCTTTATTGATTATGCCCCCTCCCTACCTTCCTAGTGGCTCAGACGGTAAGGAATCTGCCCGCAATGCAGGTGACCCAGTTTTGAACCCTGGGTCAGGAAGATCCCCTGGAGAAGGATATGGTAACCCACTCCAGTATTCTTGCCTGGACAATTCCACGGACAGAGGAGCCTAGCAGGCTATAGTCCATGGGGTCACATGGCATGATGCTTTTCCAACTATCAAGGTCAGCTCTTTGGTCTGGTGATTCCTTGTCCTCCTCTCTTTCTCCTCAATTTGTAGCAGCATGTATCACACAGGCTGTTGAAATGGGACAGTATTGTGTAGTCAACAGCTCTGGATATGCAGACATATGTGATGATCTGCCACTAAATATGGGCTTCCTAGGTGGCTCAGTGGTAAAGAATCTGCCTGCTAATGCAAGAGACTCAGGTTCAATCCCTGGGTCAGGAAGATCCCTTGGAGAAGGAAATGGCAACCCACTCTAATATTCTTGCTTGGGAAATCCCATGGACAGAAGAGCTTGGCAGGCTGCAGTGCATGGGGTCGCAAAAAGTTGGACACAACTGAGCAACTAAACCACAGCAGCAGCCACTAACTATGAAAGGAAGAATCAAAGGGTTTGAGGAATATAAATATTTTGAGATCTTGGAATTATTGAGTAACATTATTAAGTGGTACAAATAACCTTGATTCAGCTTTGATTAAATTCACAGTGAAATCACAGGCTACACATTTGAATAAGAAACAATTAGGGAGTCGAGATTATTGACCCAGATACTTTAGACACACAGAGCACTAGTACATATTGCTCAGAAAGGGAAGGAAAGGTAACAATACAGACAGAGAGTTACAAAATTTAACTTTCTTGGACTTCTCTGGTGACACAGTAGAAAAGAATCTACCTGCCGATGCAGAGAACATGGGCTCTATCCCTGATCCGGGAGGATTTCAAATGCCCTAGAACAACTAAACCCGTGTGCCACAACTATTGAGCCTGTATGCCACACTGTGCTCCACAATATGAGAAGTGACCACAATGAGAAGCCTGTGCACCACAATGAAGACTAGTCCCCGCTCATACAGTGAGGGAAAGTCTACACAAAGCAAGAAAGACCCAATGCAGCAGAATATTAAATAATAATAATTAACTTGCTTATCATAAAAAGCTAAATGCTTAAGCCTGTTTTATAAACGGAGGAAAGAGTTCTCATAATATTCAAAAGTCTATTTTCATAATCTTCCAAGAACTACTAATGTACAGCCTGAAGACGATGAACCACTGTTACAGAAAATTATACTAACCTTCATGCTCATGATAAAGAATCATGTCACTTCACTCTAAAGTTTATATATTGTGTTTATCATAATAGGATCAATTTTATCACCAATTTGTGATGATTACTCTTTGATAATGATCTTTTCATCACAATCTCATTAAGATCCAATACATGTAAAGTATACATTCTCTTAGTATTTTAGGGACTGAATGAACAAGAAAGTTCTCAGTCGTGTCCGACTCTGCAACCCTATGGACTATATAGCCCATGGAATTCTCCAGGCCAGAATACTGCAGTGAGTAGCCATTTCCTTCTCCAGGGGATCTTCCCAACCAAGGAATCAAACCCAGGTCTCTTGCATTTCAAGTGGGTTCTTTACCAGCTGAGCTTCAAGGGAAGCCCAAGAATACTAGAGTGGGTAGCCTATCCCTTCTCCAGAGGACTTTCCCAATCTAGGAATTGAACTGTGGTCTCCTGAATTGCAGGTGGGTTCTTTACCAGCTGAGCTACCAGGGACTGAATAGAATTAAGAAATGAAAGAGGCTAAGCAACTTGTCAAAGAAAGGAACACTACTTAGTAAGTGGCAGAGCAAGGGCTTGAATCCATGTTAGCCTGACTCAACAAACAGTGTTCTTAATATTACTTTTCTCTTGGGCTTACAATGTATTTTTTTCACCTGCTCTTGACTCCACAAAATTTTTAAATGCTCTAAAATGTATGTTGAATATTTATCATAATAAAAGTTTTATGCAATTGCCTTTTAAGGTAAAATATAAACTCTAAAAGCTAACTTCGAAGTTTGAAAATTAAATCAACGTTGCCAAAAAGACAATTTTTCAAGCTTGCAGCTCTCGATTGCCTCATCTATATTTTTCTCAAAATAACTTAGACAAAATTATTTACAGACTAGTTGCAACATGTTTTTCAAAAAAAAGTATCAGGAAAATTTATATGGAAAAATGTGCTTGCCAAAAACATATATGACAGCTTAGGATTGTTTCAAATGAGTCTGTATATTTTAAAAGAACTATTGCTTTCTTCATTACTCATATCATTATGACCTGTGAAAACCTTGTCAAAGGTCAAAATTTTGACCTTGTCAAAATTCAGTTGTGTCCAAAAAAATTTTCCTTTTTGTCTTGAATTGCTTCTTTGAAGTAAATCCTTTACTTAAAAGCCAATTTTCAGTTTCTTTCATTAAAATCTAACTAGCATTTTGATAAAGGAGAAAAAAATGAATAAACAAAATGCTCAAACCAAAGTATCCAATAGCAGATTCATAGCAAAACCAAAATGGTATCTACAAGAAAACAGGGATTTTTGATTTAATTTGCTTTCATATTCACGCAATCATTAAAGCAAATGGTTTTAATCTTCACATAGGAGATTAGCCAGGGAGTGTTTCAAAAATATGGATGACACTACATATACTTGAGTAACCACAGGTAAGCAAATTTTCAAATAGTCAAGGTTGTATATGCATAATGCCATCCAATATACATTATAGAAGGAACTGGCACCCCACTCCAGCACTCTTGCCTGGAAAATCCTATGAACGAAGGAGCCTGGTAGGCTGCAGTCCATGGGGTCGCTAAGAGTTGGCACGAGTGAGCAGCTTCACTCTCACTTTTCACTTTCATGCATTAGAGAAGGAAATGGCACCCCAGTTCAGTACTCTTGCCTGGAAAATCCCATGGACGGAGGAGCCTGGTAGGCTGCAGTCCATGGGGTTGCTAAGAGTTGGCACGACTGAGCAGCTTCACTCTCACTTTTCACTTTCATGCATTGGAGAAGGAAATGGCAACCCACTCCAGTGTTCTTGCCTGGAGAATCCCAGGGACGGGGGAGCCTGGTAGGCTGCCATCTATGGGGTCGCACAGAGTCGGACATGACTGAAGTGACTTAGCAGTAGCATTCACACATACACGCATATATATGGGCTTTCTCAAGCAACTACTGGTAAAGAATCTGCCTAATAATGCAGGAGACGCAAGAGATGCTGCTTTGATCCCCAAGTCAGGAAGATCCTCTGGAGGAGGAAAATGGCAACCCACTGCATTATTCTTGCCTGAAAAGCTCCATGGACAGAGGGGCCTGGTGGGCTACACTCCACGTGTCTCAAAGAGTAGGACATGACTGACTGACTGAACACACACATACACATATATGCATATGCACACAGATATACATACATAAGTGATGCTTTTCCAATAGTTATTTACATTTACACACTAAGCAAGTTTATAAATTCCTTACATTCTATAGTAGTGATGCTTGAGCTACCTGAAGCGAAACTATTTTCACAGACCTTCTGTTTCTCTTCCTTCCCCACCATCTTCCTTCACTCTATTTTCTATCCATTTCTTCCTTTTTTCCTTGCACAAAAAATTAATTATAATCACATATGTTGGGAACTGGCAAGTACCAAAGGTCTAGTAGTGAATAATTACAGAAGGACCCAGCTTTTATGGAGCTGTAATTATACTGTATGTACATTGTTGACAGTTAAAAAACACAGGATTTTTTATAGTTGTTTTTCGACTGGGGTATAGTTGCTTTACAATGTTTTGTTAGTTTCTGCTGTACAATGAAGCAAATCAGCTATACGTAGACATACATCTCCTCCTTCTTGGGCCTTCTTCCCCAAAACCTTATCTCACCCCTCTGGGTCATTACAGAGCACCAAGTTGACCTCCCTGCGTTATACAGCAGCTTCTCACCACTGTCTATTTTACACGTGGTGGTGCATATATGTCAATCCTAGTCTACCAATTCACACCCCCACCAGCCCACCCCCATGGCCACATATCTGTCCCCTACACCTGCATCTCTATTCCTGCCAAGCAGATAGGTGCATTGGCACCATTTTTCTAGATTCCGCATACACACATTAATATATGATTGACTTTCTCATTGTTTTCCTGACTTATTTTATTCTGTATCACACACTCTAGGTCTATTCAGACCCCTGTTCAAATCATGATGGTGTCACTTATGTACCTTTGGGAAATTGTTTACCTTCACCGTGCTATTGTTTTCATAAAACGTCAGCTGCTCAGTCGTGTCTGACTCTTTGCAGCCTCATGGACTGCAGCACACCAGGCCTCCCTGTCCATCACCAACTCCCAGAGCTTGCTCAAACTCATGTCCATCGAGTCGGTGATGCCATCCAACCATCTCATCCTCTGTCGTCCCTTTCTCCTCCTGCCCTCAATCTTTCCCAGCATCAGGGTCTTTTCCAATGAGTCAGTTCTTTCTCATCAAGTGGCCAAAGTATTGGAGTTTCAGCTTCAACACCAGTCCTTCCAATGAACACCCAGGACTGATCTCCTTTAGGATGGACTGGTTGGATCTCCTTGCAGTCCAAGGGACTCCTAAGAGTCTTCTCCAACACTACAGTTGAAAGCTAAATGGCAATAAATTTAAACTTATCCTGTATCTTGTGGTTTAAGTAAAATAATGAATGGAAAGAATAGAGTGGAGAATTTGACATATAATAGATGGTTTAATAAATATAACACATCTGCTCTCCTCACATACATTTAAACAGGAATTTGCTATTAAACCCAAGCTTCACTTTTACAGGTTTGCAAATAGTCAAAAAAAAAAAAAAAAAGTAAGAAAGAAAATATGCTCAGGGTTTTATATTACTCTAAATAAATATTTACAGACTGGTTCCAAATCGGGAAAGGAGTACATCAAGGCTGTATATTGTCACCCTGCTTATTTAACTTACATGCAGAGTACATCATGCGAAATGCCAAGCTGAATGAAGCACAAGCTGAAATCAAGACTGTCGGGAAAAATATCAATAACCTCAGATATGCAAATAATACCACCCTTATGGCAGAAAATGAAGAACTAAAGAGCCTCTTGAGGAAAGTGAAAGAAGAGAGTGAAAAAGTTGGCTTAAAACTCAACATTCAGAAAACTAAGATCATGGCATCCAGTCCCATCACTTCATGGCAAATAGATGGGAAACAATGGAAACAGTGACAGACTTTATTGTTTTGGACTCCAAAATCACTGCAGTTAGTGACTGCAGCCATGAAATTAAAAGACGCTTACTCCTTGGAAGAAAAGCTATGAACAACCTAGACAGCTTATTAGAAAGCAGAGATATTACTTTACCAACAAAGATCCATCTAGTCAAAGCTATGGTTTTTGCAGTACTCATGTATTGATTTAGAGTTGGACTATAAAGAAAGCTGAGTGCTGAAGAATTGATTCTTTTGAACTGCGGTGTTGAAGAAGACTCTCAAGAGTCCTTTGAACTTCAAAAATATCCAACCAATCAATCCTAAAGGAAATTAGTCCTGAACATTCATTGGAAGGACTGAGGCTGAAGCTGAAACTCCAACACTTTGGCAACCTGATGTGAAGAACCGACTCATTGGAAAAGACCCTGATGTTGGGAAAGACTGAAGACGGGAGGAGAAGGGGACGACAGAGGATGAGATGGTTGGATGGCATCACTGACGTGATGGACGTTGAGTTTGATTAGGCTCTGGGAGTTGGTGATGGACAGGGAAGCCTGGTGTGCTGAGGTCCATGGGGTCGCAGAGTTGGACATGACTGAGTGACTGAACTGAAAATAAATATTTTACTCAGAAGTACTTAAACAGTGATTGAAAACTCTGTTACCACAAAAAGGAAGAAAGAGAGAAAATCTGAGCATCAGTGACACAGAGAATATAGGAAAATAAATAAGCCCATGTGGGCATCAATATAGGTTTTCCTGATGGCTCAGCAGGTAAAGAATCTGCCTGCAATGCAGGAGACACAGAAGACACAAGTTTGATCCCAGGGTCAGAAGGCCCCCTAGAGAAGGAAATGGCAACCCACTGCAATATTCTTGCTTGGGAAATCCCATGGACAAAGGAGCCTGTTAGGCACATTCCACAGGGTCACAAAGAGTCAGGCACACCTGAGCATGCACACACAAGCATCAGTATGTTAGATTAAAAGGTATGAACATGAAAGGATATACTGATCATGTTGCAGAAAGCAGTACTCAAGAAAACAAGCACCACACTCGGAAAGTTGGAGAACTCAGGTTTATTATGCCAGCGGACCCAGGGGAGTTAACACTCCAAGCTCTGAGCCCCAAACAAAGGGATTACAGTCTTTATAGACAGACTGTAGTAGGCAACACTAGCTGTTAATAGGCTGGTTTAAACTAAGGGTTTTCCCGCACGTGTGGGAACAGTAGTCAAAATAGGGAGGGGGATGTCTGGCCTGGACGGGCATGATTAAGCAGGTTTGTAGGGGCTGGGCGATTGCAAAGAGCAAGACAAGGGTGAAAACTTGTCCAGTCTCTCGTTTTGCAAGTCCCCACTTTCTGAGACTACATGACCTACATGATCTAGACTTTGCAAGGGGCACGCTGAGTTACACAGGCAGAAGGAGAAGGAGGTTATGTAAAATTTTAACTTTTCCTCTTCAATCACAAGTGGCATCATTACCCAATGCTGACTTGTAAAATTCTCAACCCCAATTTTATTATCTTGTTTTTTACACAGGTAGTGCTCGCACTCACTGGGAAGGCAGCTATAGCAATAGGCCTCCAGCCATGGTGGGCAATATTCTTTGTCTCCACGAAATAAGTTACCATGTGAAAAGACAGATGAGCTGGAGAGGGATGTAGGTCTGTTGAATACTCAATGATGGAAACAATTAAAAACTGAATATTATCAATAGGAAATTACTACCTAGGGGCATGCTGAGTACTCCAGAAATGTAAGTCATGTCCTGCTATCTCATATACTGAGAAATCCTTCATCACTGGGATAGACCGGATGATTCTAAGTGGTATTTGAAAGCAGTGGGCCTCAGTGGAATCCAGCATCCTTTAGATTTTAAGTCTCACCACTAGCTTGCTATAAAATTCTGGAAAATCTGACTCAATCCAGATTGTCTCCCTATTGTATTATTTGTATTGTTATTCTAATTGTATTAATTTTAAATAGACAATTTAATGAATACAATGAAACAAAAACAGGTGCAGATTTGTGGTTAGAATAAAGCACTTTCAAAACTGAGTTGTTAGAATGTAAAATCAACTCCTAATTTAAAAGCACCACAGAGAACACCAAAGCTTCTTTGCCATAAATAAAAAAGTCAAGTGCAATACTGAAACGGTGTTATTGTGTCTAATAGAAAATGTATTAAGGAAAAGGTAGATTGCTTTGCAGAGTTGTTCAAAAATGACAGTTTCAATGTACTTTCATTGTTCAACCATGTACTGCACAGGAAAGGTGACAAGACAAAGGAACTGACGGGGACAGTCTTCTGTTGCACATGGATGTTCCAAACAATTAAGTCTGGCTGAGCATGAAAAACAGTTAATTTCACTCAGAGTGATTCCATGTTTCTCAGGCCATCTTCTTGATTATGATTTGGTTCCTTACGTGGATTGTCTACTGTGAGTAAAGGAGACAGGTTGATGGAAACCTGTGATATGACAATTTTATTTCTCTGTAAGGTAAGAAGTTGATATTCTACCTCATCTTCCTCAGTCTCTTGTGAGATTTCTAAATATGAATCATCATCCCCAAGTCCAACACTGAGAAGATGGAAATCCTAAGATGGAACTCTTTAACTCATATAAGAATTAGGAGCAGACACCAATACCGGTAAATTTGCCAAGTGAACTGTATACATAAAAATCAGTACTCAAAAGCATTGAAAGCATTGAGGGAGACACAGAGGAGTGCATTCAGACCTAGTTCCAACTCTCAAGGTGTTTTCAGACCAGCTGCTGCTGGTGCTGCTGCTAAGTCGCTTCAGTCATGTCTGACTCTGTGCGACCCCATAGACAGAAGCCCACTAGGCTCCTCCATCCCTGGGATTCTCCAGGTAAGAACATTGGAGTGGGATGCCATTTCCTTCCCCAGTGCAGGAAAGTGAAAAGTGAAAGTGCAGTCGCTCAGTTGTGCCCGACTCATAGCGACCCCCTGGACCGCAGCCCACCAGGCTCCTCTGTCCATGGGATTTTCCAGGCAAGAGTACTGGAGTGGGAGGAGGAGCCTATTAATGAAACACTACTATAAACTCAAAACATTGTGAGGTTAGGGTCTGACTTTTGTTTGGGGGGTTCTGACTCTTAAAACCAACATTTACAGAACTATGCACATTAAAGTTGATGATAAATCTAACATAATAATCTACAATGGAAAAGATTCTGAAAAATAATACATCCATACATAGACACATACGTATAAGAATATATATGAAAATATATATGAATCACTTTGCTGTACACCTGAAACTAACACAACACTGTAAGTCAACCATACTTCAATTTAAAAAAAAAAAAGTAAAGGGAGTATACACTTTACTTCTTCAGAGAGAGTCATCCAAATCCTTATTTAAAGCAATATAAATGACATCTTTTACTATTTAGCATTGATATAAAGATGGGTCAGCTCAGAAGAAATCCTACAATGGTCAGACAATTTTATCTCACAAATCAAGACAATTGTATATATTTTGAAATGAATACCACCAACAAAGAAATGACAATGTATTTAAGAGGTGAACTTTTCAATGGGCCCAAGTACAAAACTAAAAGAAATAAACATTTCTAAATAAGCTCTATAAAGATTTTAACAAGAAAAAAACAGAAACATTAGATAAAATGATCCATAAAATAGTAGTTTAATTTTTTTTTTCTTAGCATAAGAATCATAAGTGAAAAACATGGAAAACAGAAGGGACTGTTTCTTTCATCTTATAAGACAATAATGCCCTTCACCTGAAAGAAGATTTCAGCAGAATTTCAAAGACATTGAACAGAGTTCAGAGAGCGGCAGCTATTGTCTACCTTGAGAATCTTTGTCTTTATAACTGTTGATCTTAATAAATTTGAAGATTTCAAAAAAGAGGTTATTGTTCCATTTGACAATGCAAGTTTTCAAAATGAAGTAAAAGCCACTGAAAATAACTGTTGTCTTAAATGGGTCATTTCAAATAAAGACGAGTGGATATTACACAGGCATAGAAATCTTACAGAAAGCTTTGCTCTGTAAATTTGAAATTCACCTACTTTTGTGAGTCTGGGTTCTCAAACATGGAGAATTATACAGGTCAACATCAAGCCACAGAAAAACTAACAAAAAATAGAATGGACAGTGTGCCAAATTTCTTAAGGGAGACAGACTGTTTAAGCTTTGAAGTACTAGGAAGAAAAACACAAAGGAAAATGTGAATAATTGTGGGAAAATATTAAATACACACGTTGTAAGCTAAAAAATAAGACACTGTGAAAAACCAAATAGGAAAAAAAAATATTTACCCTAAAAGCAGACTGCGCAAATTACTAAGAAAAGTTCCAAGACCTTAATAAATAAATTGACAAGAAACATTATTTTGCTAGAGGTGGCATAATAAAATACTACAGACTGGATGGCTTAGGAACAGAAATTTATTGTCTCACAGTTCTAGAAGCCAGAAGTCTGAGATCAAGGTGCTAGCAGGGTTGGTTTCTTCTGAGATTTCTCTCCTTTTCTTACACATGCCTTCTTTCTGTGTCTTCGCATGGTTCTCGCTTGATCTTTGTGTTATTCTGATCCCTTTGCATCAGGACACCAGCTATACTGAATTAAGGCCCACCTATATGACCTCATTTCCCCTTAATATCTCTTTCAAGGTCCTATCTCCAAATATAACACATTCTGATGTAAGACTTCAATGCAGGAATTTGTGGGGGATACAACCGAGCTCATAATGGAAATCAGCAATTCAAAAAGTATCATGCAAAAAAAATTAAAATGTTATCTTTGCTAGCAAGTAAAAGAATGTTAATTAAAGGTAAAATATGATTGCATTTCTTATTTGTTCACATTAGTAGTGACTGAAACAAACATTTTAATGCTGTTAGCATTTTAACAGGAGAAGGCAATGGCACCCCACTCCAGTACTCCTGCCTGGAAAATCCCATGGATGGAGAAACCTGGTGGGCCACAGTCCATGGGGTCGCTGAGGGTCAGACACGACTGAGCAACTTCACTTTCACTTTTCTGTTTCATGCATTGGAGAAGGAAATGGCAACCCACTCCAGTGTTCTTGCCTGGAGAATCCCAGGGACAGGGGAGCCTGGTGGGCTGCCGTCCTATGGGGTCATACAGAGTCAGACACGACTGAAGTGACTTAGCAGCAGCAGCATTTTAATGCTGGCAGATATTCAGTTCAATGAGGCTACTGAATGCTCTACAGAGCAACATAAACTAGCAAGCTATTTTGGAAAACAAATTTGCAATATAGATCAGGAATATAAAAAATACTATTTCTCAATACAGATCAATATAAATAAGAAACAGATAATAAAAATATATCTAGAGAGCAGTATACTTCTTTCTGGGAGATATTCTCAGTGAAATATTACCCATCTGAGTGTTATTTACAATACCAAAATTATTTGAAACAATTTATATGCCCACAATGGGGAAACTCTTATGTAAATCCAACTCTTGGTAAGATATTATGCAGCTACAAAAATACGTATAAAGATCATGAAAAACATATAATATCTGAAATTTTATATTTTAAAAATAAAGCTGGATGCAAGGACTATGTTAAATGGGTATGCAGAATAAAAGAAGGCAAGAAACAAACCTATAGTCAGTCATTACTTTAGGATAATAAAACTGAAGGTTTGTGTTTTTTTTTTTTCTTTCTGATTACATATTTTTTTGATTTCCAAAAAGCAATACACATTTGTTTCTATAATGTAAAACAGAATTTAGGTAAAATTTGATTGAATTTGTAAAAGTTCAGTTTCAATTCTATCACACTTAGGTTAACAAGTCAGCTGCTTACTTAAATGTTTTGCTTTCATACTGTCACCTGGGTTTTAACCAACTGTTCTATTGATATGAGTGACACCTTAATTTAAGACCTCATTGCCAACCCCACTTTATTCTTCCCCAGTCACTACTAACATAATAAAAATGATGAGAGCACACTTCCACTTGTGTGGAAGAAGTTGGGGATTCCTATAAGAAGGATTTGAGAATCACTAGTTGATCAAGTTCACTTTCTGGGGAACTGATGACCGCTCTCTATTCAGTCTGTCAACCTGAAAATATTCATTGCATAGGTCTGATCTGATGATCAGAGCAATGTTTTATAAGTTCTTTAGGCATCTCAATAACTGAAGACAATATCTGCTGTCTTTCTCTATGACTGAGAGGGACACACAGCAAGTTCTGACAAGTTCCAAAATACGGGAACCAACTCTAGTAAGCACAGGGTACAGAACACTGTCCCATCGGAGCTAGTGAAATAGCATATATTACTCTTTGGTAAAATACAGAGAATCAAAGCACACACAATCATGAAAAGTCTCAAATTTTAATCTTTGGGCAATCAATGGACCATCTGAAATATCAGGACCTCAACCAAGTTTGTTAATTTAACATTAATGTTAACCAATATTTTAATTTTCCTACTAGATTAGAAATAAGAAACAAAATAGGTTGAACAGTTTCCTTTCAAAAATTTTCTATACCCCTGAAACCTGAGATCATAACCATATCTGGAAATAGTCTTTGCAGATATAATTAAGGTAAGGTCCAAAGTGAGGTCATACTAGCTTAGAGCGGGCCCGAAATTCAATGAAAGTGCCTTTCTAAGAGACGGAAAGGGACACAGGGACACAAAGGCAGGAAGACATGTGAAGACAGAGGCAGAGATTGGAGCGATTCTGCCACGAAGCAAGGAACACCAGGAGCAGCTGGAAGAGTCAAATTACTCCCCTAGAGTTTTCAGAGGAAACCTCACCCTGCCAACACCTTCATCTTGGACTTCAAGCCTGCAAAACAGAAGGATAATCAATTTCTGTTGTTTTAAGCCACTTCATTTGTAGTAATTTGCTATTGAAGTTCTAGAAAATTAAGTGATTTACAGTGGTTTAAAGAGAGAATAATGCCACATCTCACAAAAGCTGTCTCCTTAAATACTGGAAGCAGACTGGTGTGATAGAAAGAGCACACACAAGAGCTGGAGCGAACAGGTACCAGTTCCATTTTGCACCTTTCCACTGGGCAATCCAGTTAGCCTCCCTGAATATCTATTTAACCATCTTCAAAAGACACAATCATAATATCAATCACACCATTCTGTTGACATGGTTAAACGAGACAATTATGAAACAAGCATTTGATAAGCTGTGCAGTGGACAGAAATTTTTATTTTTTAATGTTGTTGGCAATGGCTCAGCATAAACGTCAATTTTGTACTAGATATGTATTCAGGAAATATGACAACTGAATATATGAAAGAAATTCATAAAAGTGCATGCTCAGTTTGTCTTCCAGTCCTTTCTCTATTTGAGAATCTTTTTACCTTAAGGGTGGGCTTATCTCCTGAAGACTGACTTTGGACCCAGGTATGAATCATTTATCACATAAAGAGGTGAATTATCGGGGATATTTCAAAAGAGGAGTAACTGGGGACTGAGTTATTTTTAGAGTTGTGCTGTCACAAATAATCATCTGTTGCATTTTCAGTCATCTGAACTTGGATAAGAAAATAGATAGATGACCCTGACCGTGGTAGAACGGTTTTAGCATTGGTGATGAATAAAAAGCACAAAGTTAGCAACAAAGAATCCTGCTGCTCACATGCAGCTCTTGGGTCTTTACAGCACTCTCTGAATTTGATAAGAGCATCAGATGAATGGTATCAAAAGCAAGAAAACTGATTGCAGTTAGTTCAGTAATAAACATAGTTCAATACTGCTTCTAAAAAATTCAAGAGTTAATAAATGACTCAATTCCTTAACAGCTTAGAATTCCTATTCAGAAAATTAAATTTATAACTCTTGATTGTGAATCACTTTATGCAATAAAAATATCAGTGAGGCAAATGACTTACAGTCTCTCAGAACTGATGCTATCTAAAAAGGTTTTTAAAACTAAATGGAAGATATGATCCAAGCTCCTGGTGTTCCTGTTTTCTTCCCTATCAGAGCAGAAAGCAAGATTCACTTCTTTAGGGCTCATTCCGCAATGGGAAATCACTGGTGTTCCTACCAAAACAAGACAGCAAATAATTTCTCCAAAATCCATATCCTCAATAAGTATTTTGTCAAAATTGGATCATGAGCTATTTTCAGTAAAAGCTCACCTTGACCTTGACAGCTGTGATTGTTCTCCTGTTGTTTAAGGGGTTCAAATGGAGGACCAATGAGGCAAGTGCCAACACCTCACTGCTCTGACCTTTATTAACCTCTCCTCACTAGACACCACCTTGAGACATGCCAGTGATAATTAGGAAGAAAAAGTACTTGACCACTCCCAAATTTCTCTATATCGCCATTCATCCTTGGATACATCATTGCAATATTCACCAATGGGGGGCCTTCATCACTCAACTTCTGTTTACTTCTGTATCTATATCTCCCATCACTGACCTCCCACATGCTATGCTACCATCACATGGAGGGCCTGGGCCTCTCGTCCTATGGACTTTTGAGTAAAAGAACAGCAGGGCACGACTGCTTGAACCACAAATCCTTCCTAAACCCTGGGGCCTTGATGAATTTCCTGTTCTCTTTTGCCCTCTTTGAGTATACCTGCCATCACATTATATTTCATACCTAGTCAAGTTTCTTTGGCAGAACTCTACCTTCTACCTTGATACTCTATGGAACCATAAAACCAGAAAAGGAAGTATCTAAAATATTTTTAATAAACAAACAGAATTAGAAACAGACTTCATTTCCTACTCAATAACGTTCAACAAGTTGTCTAAATTCTCCATGCAGCATGCTTATTGTGTGTCAGGAAGCATTTAACAGGAAGCTTCCTGTGTGGTGTTTTGGATCTGTCAGGAATTCTCTGCTCCTTATTAATTCCTGAATACTCAGGAATTAAGAGGAGAGGCAAGCCTATCCTGGGGACTGAGGAATTCAGGCATTTCCTTCATTAGTTTTTCTATACAGTGGTAAGTATCCTCTTCCTCCTTGTGAAACTTTCAGTAAAAATGATTGTTTACAAATCTCTCTCTTTAATATGGATTGCCTATGTTTTGTAAGTCTGGAATTTTAATCTTTATCTTTGTTAAGAATAACAACTTTGTAAGAAAGTATTTATACACACACCACGTTAATTAAAACACCTTTGCTCCATCAGAGCTCTGGTCCCTGTGTCTGTCTGTCTGTCTCTCTCTCTCTCTCTTCCTTTCTTTTTCAGGCTGATCCCCTGGAGTGCAGAGGCTCTCTGAGTTCACTTTCCTGCCCAGGCTTCTAAGACCCTCTCGAGAAGGTGCTCTGTGCCTTCACCCCATCGAGAGGGCGCCTGAGGCCTTCATGAACAGAGCAAGCCCTGTGCAGGGGCTTTATTGGCTTTCTGTGTAAACCAAGGAATATCAGCCTCTTTCTCTCTCCTTTACTTTCTTATCGGTCGACTCTGGACCACCAGGTTCCGGTCCATTAAAGAACCTCAACAATTGTGCATAAAATTATTTAAAACTACATTGCTTAAGGATTAAATGATATATAGAGCATACAAATCACTTCATATACTCTAAAGACTTTTTTTTTTAATAAAGGAAAAGACTATGACCATCATTTTCACTTAAAGAAATTTAAAGACTCACCCAAGCACACCCAATTCATGAATACTATATGGAATTAAACACAAAAGTCACCTCCTAGGGTGGAAGTCCACGTAATTTTGAGAGCTCATACAGAGGAGCCTGGCGGGCTACCATCCATAGGGTTGCAAAGAGTCGGACATGATTGAGCACAGCACAGCAGCATAATATTCTAGGACTGTACAATCCAATCCAATCAAGGAAATGTGGAAAGGAAGAAGCAGAAATAAGGAGGTATGATGCTAATGTGAAGGGGAATCTTCCTAATGATTTCAGAGCCTGGAAATCTTCATGGTCAGGGTCAGCGTTGAGAGCAGCACTTTGGGTCCCTCCCAATCTCTACATCTGAGGCTGTGCTGGGAATCAGGGTGCAGTTATTGAACCTAAAGATGGTTTTACTATCAAATAAGTGGAACACTGGCATCCTCAAAGAAAAGTGGCTAATTATAAATGTATTTTAAAAATAAATGCTGGCATTTATTCAGCACTTACTGGGACCAAGTATGAAGTAAACTATATATTTTATATACATTTTTTTTAATTTTTATTTTTACTTTATTTTACTTTACAATATTGGGTTGGTTTTGCCATACATCAACACGAATCCACCATGGGTGTACATGAGTTCCCAAACATGAACCCTCCTCCCACCTCCCACCCCACACCATCCCTCTGGATCATCCCTGTGCACCAGCCCCAAGCATCCTGTATACACATTTTTTTTTTCATCTGATCCTGTGTATCTATGAGGTATAAGACTGAGTCTTTGGTTGCCTTGTGAAGGTTAATATTCTACTGTCCTTTCAAATTATATTCTCCAAATGCCTAACACTGATTTATATTGAAAATACAAGCTGTAGAGAAGATGAGAGAATGCATACTGGGGGTGTCAGCACTCTATTTTTCCTCCAGGGTCTCAAACAATTCAGCTCTGGCTGTGAACTTATGATCCCCTTAGGAACATAAACTCAGTTAAACAGAGTCACCTACCTCTTAGTATGATAAGACTGCTAGCATCTACCATTAATTAAGGCTGCCCCTTTGCACAGAGTAAGGTGTCCCATCTTCTACCCCAAAGCAAAGCACAGAGAATAATTTCCTGAATGGCAGTTCTGGGGAACACACTGAATTTCATCTGCCTCCCAGGAACTGCTGCCTGGTTGGTTACCCAGGACTTGCAAACTGATTAACAATCAAGCTCTACAGGGGCAGAATGAACAGAGGGTATGTGAGTAGAGACGCCATGAGGAAGCCCTCAGCCAAGCCCAGGGTGCAAGATACCATCCAAAACACACGGTGAGATTCTCAAACTCGAGGCCTGAATAAAAGGGGACATGGAGCAAGTATTTTATATTAAAATAGACCTGAAAAACACAAGGGTCAAACACAACATTGAGGACTTATGTACAAAACAGAAGTAGAGTCAGAGATGCAGAAAACAAGCTTATGGTTACCAGGGGATAATGGAGGAGAGGCATAAATTGGAAGACTGGGTTGGATGGACATATACCTACTACTGTACATAAAATAGATAACTAGTAACAACTTGCTATATAGCACCCTGTAAGGCCTATATGGAAAAAGAGTCTGAGAAAGAGTGGACACATGGATATGCATAACTGACTCACTTTGCTGTACATCTGAAACTAACACACCATTGTAAATCAGCTAGATTGACAAACACAGTATTTACAAAGTTCTTGATACAAATGAAGAAATGTGAATATGTAAATATGATCTGAGTGTTAACTTTTTAAATAGTATTAGTTGTGCTAAGTGTGATAATTACATGAGGCTTATATATAAAAATGTTCTTTTCAGTTGGAGATACTCAGGTGAGAATTTGTAGAAAATAAGCATTATGTCTATCATTTGTTTAAAAAAGTGCTTCCCCCATCAAATAACAGCTGAAACAAGGCTGCAAACTGTTGATACTCATGGAATCTGGGTAAAGGGTACGTGGAGTTTATTACACTGTAGCCTCTCTCGTGTTTACATGTGAAATTTTCATCATAAAAAGCTTTAAGAAAAGTAAATGAACTGATTTTTTTAAATCCCAAAAAGGATCATTTGCATTTGCCAGGTAATGTGTCCAAACTTCATTAATGTAACTAGATGCCCAAATCCATTTAAATTCACATGAAACCATCATTAGGTTGAACATAGGGATGGAAAAAAACCAGTAGAGCCATGAGGATAAGGAGCCTTAGGGGGGAAGGTTATTAGCATAGCATCAGATGGAACAATCAATAATTATGTGCATAATCACAATGTGGAAGATGTAAATGAACTCCAGGTAAGACGCGTTCAAGGAAAAGCTGGCAATGCATTCAAGGAAAAGCTGGCAATGCTACGAAAATGAGACCACTCTCTGCGGCATAATCTTCCTCTGCCCTGAAGACCCATCTCAAAAGTTACCGTGTGGCTTTGACCAGCTCCCCAGGGCTGTTAGTTGTTCCCTCCTCCGAGATTCCACAAAACTTTACTCATATTTCTCAGGGTTTTTTTTTTTTTTTCTACCAGCAAATCTTTTTTTAAAAACAGAAGGGATATTGACTAGCATAAGCCTTTGAATGTAGTACAAGTATGTATTTAGGAAATATTAATAGACGGGATAGATGGATGAATAGATGGAGGGAGGAGGGAAGAATGGATGGAGGAAATGAAAGAGGGATGGATGAATAGATGGATGGATGGATGAGTAATAGAGAAGAAAGAAAGAAAGGGAGGGAAGAAGTGCTATTCCCTCCTGGGAAGAAAAAATCAATGGGGTCAGCATGGGGACTCCAATTTTAGAAAAGCTTTCATTTAAACAATCCCAAATCAATCAGAATCAAATACATAACTTTTCTTAGTAGCCTACTACCAGGAATTTATTTGTTTTGTTTTGTTTTAGCTAGACTAAATCTACACATTCTCTTTGTACAAGTAACTCATCAAATATGCCAGGCTGGAAAGAGCTGAGGTTTTTTATCTCTTGCTGAGAAAAGAAACTTTTCATTGAGCTATCACATGCACAGTTATTTTTATTTGACTCTCAGTTGAAATACCCCTGCTGCAGAGCATATTGAATACTTTATTGACCATAAAATGTGCTGCTGCAATTAGAGGTTTGTTTGTTGTTTTTTGGTTTTTGTTTTTTTTTTTTTTCCTGAGCATTTTGCCTTTCTGGAGGCATTTGGAGGCTCATTCCTGTTTATCAGTTTTTCAAAGATGTTTGCAATTTAGCAAAACTAAACCAGAAATTGAGTTAAATGCCTGGCATCTTTGAATAAGTGTTTCCAAGATCTGCAATTAAACAGTACATGGTAAAGCGTGGTGAGGTTTCTAATGCATAGTCTACAAAAGTCTTTTACATTAGCTAAGATCCTGGTGGGGAATGTACATTATATTAATTAGAAGCAAATTCACTTAAGAGTTGTTGTGGTTTAATCACTCAGTCCTATCTGACTCTTTGTAACCCCATAGACTGTAACCCACCAGGTTCCTCTGTCCATGGGATTTTCCAGGCAAGCATGTTGGAGTGGGTTGTCATTTCCTTTTCTAGGGGATCTTCTCAATCCAAGGACAAAACCTACATCTGTTGGCAAGTGGATTCTTTACCTGGGGGAAAGAACACAAGGGAAGCCCCCGACTTTAAGAGACTGCTATATAAATCATTCAGTTTTGTCAAATAGTCTATGGGTACACAAGATACTAGTTATCCTCAAGTTATTTAGAGACAATCATACTATTCTATACTAACAAATAAGGACTTCCTAGGTGGCGCTGGTGACAAAGAACCTGTCTGCCAATGCACGTGACATAAAAGATGCAGGTTTGATCCCTGGGTCAGGAAGATTCTCTGGAGGAGGGCATAGCAAACCACTCCAGTATTCTTGCATGTAGAATCCCATGGACAGAGGAGCCTGAAGGGCTCATGGTCACAAAGGGTCAGACAGGATAAAGCGACTTAGCACAGCACATGACCAAATAAAACAGCATAGACTTGTGACAGATACCAATTTTAAACAACATAAACTTTAAGATCTCATGTCTTATGCACAGAGTTTGGAACAAGGAACTGAAGACCCAAAACACTCTGTATTCTGCAAGTCAAGAGGCTGCACCCATACATTTGCCAGTAAATAGTAATTGAATGGATAAAAGGAAGGAGGATTCTTTGGGGTCTACGGGATATGCCTTGGCTCTACACAAGTCAGTATGGGATGCCTGAGTTGAACAGGAATAAAGCTTATGCCTTTTAAATCCTTTACTATACATTTCCCTCCATTGTCCTCAGCCAGGTCAGTGCGGGAGTCTGGGCTTATCTCCTGGTCTTGAGGCCTAACCTGTGCTGGTTTTTGGTAGGTTACACAGCTGCTTTGAAGGAAACTTACTGAAGCATCATATCTCTTCTGAAACTAGAGTGAAGCTCATGCCCCCAAAACTTCTGGGTCTGCATCTCTGCTGACATTCTGCTGGGGAGGCGGGCAGAGGGACCACCTCAGAGCGGCCTGGTCCTCTCAGCATCTTCCCCTGCATCCTCTGACCCTTCTCTCCCTACTTCTGCTGTCTCAGTGTTGTTGAGACAAGACTTTGTGGAAAAAGCCTCAGCTCTGTTGTCCTCAAAATCCACCCAGGCATTGTGAGTGCAGGGCATGCAGCAATGAACAAGACACAAGTCTCCCCTCTTCTCAGGGGGATCACTTTTCTAAAGACTGAAAATGGGATTCAATCAGTATCAAGTTTCAGTTGTGTGAGATAAGTTACATTGTACAGATCTGCTATACAATGTCTTGTTTACAGTTAGCAATACTGGATTGTATACTCAAAAATTTTAGAGGGTAGATCCCATGTTAAGTGTTTTTATCACAAGATAAATTTATACATAAGATAAATATTAATAATTAGATTAAATTAAATGAGCATGCAGCAACAGTCTGAAACTTCCCACAGCTAGTATCATGCAAACCACTCCATATGCAGTTTCCCACCCCTCTTTGATTCTTTCAGTAGCATTTCTTTCAGCTGTCTGCTCAACTGTTATAAGAGAAGCTTCCTTAGTTAACTTATATATCCCTGCTGCCTAATCATCCTTTCACTTCTCTTACAACTGTGTGTCACTCTTAGTTTGCTGTGTATTTTTCCAGAACCCGTACCACTACATAAATTTATTTATTAATAGCTTATTATCTGTCTTCCCTTGTTAAACTATTTCAAGATAGGCAACTTAGTTAATTCACTACTGAGTACCTTAAGACGGCAGAGTAGAAGGACGTGCACTTGCCATCTCCTGCGAGAACTCCAAAATTACAACTCGCTGCTGAACACCGACAGGAGAATTTTGGATCCCACCAAAAAAAGATACCCCACATCCAAGGGCAAAGGAGAAGCCCCAGCAAGACAGTAGGAGGGGTGAAATTGCATTTAGAATCAAACACCATACCTGCCAGAGATGCTCGGAGGGCTCAGGCAAAACCTTGTGCACACCAAGACCCTGAGACCCCACAGAGACTGAGCCAGACCTGTGTTTGAGTCTTCTGCAGAGATACAGGTCAGCAGTGGCCTGCCGCAGGGGCAGGGACTCTGGGGGCAGCTACCTGGATCACACAGCCTGTGGCATAAGCCCTCTTGGAGGAGGTCGCCATTAACCTCACCATAGAGGCACCAAACAGAAGACCAACAAACTGCAGAAATATTATACCCAAGAAATTCTTGCACTATTAAGAAAGTTCTAGGACCCACAACAGATTTCCCTACCTGGGGATCTGACAAAGGGACTGAGAACCCCCAGGGAATTTGACTTTAGAGGTCAGTGGGATTTGATTATAGAACTTACACAGGATTGGGGAAACAGACTCTTGGAGGGCACAAACAAAACCTTGCACACACCAGGACCCAGGAGAAAGGACCAGCTTGAACATCTGGAAGTTCACAGTCCATGTACTGTTGAAGCCTGGCTTGGAGAATTTTGAGCATTAATTTGCTAGTGCGTGAAAAGTGAAAGAAAAGAAAGTGAAGTCGCTCAGTCGTGCTCGACTCTTTGTGACCCCATGGATAGTAGCCTGCACCAAGCTCCTCCGTCCATGGGATTTTCAAGGCAAGAGTACTGGAGTGGGTTGCTATTTCCTTCTTCAGAGAATCTTCCCAACCCAGGGATCGAACCCAAGTCTCTCACACTGTAGACAGATGCTTTACCATCTGAGCCACCAGGAGATGAGTGCAATTGAGTGGTAGTTTGAACATTCTGTGGTATTGCCTTTCTTTGAGATTGGGCTTCCCTTGTGGCTCAGCTGGTAAAGAAACCACCCCTGCAATGCAGGAGACCTGGGTTCAATCCCTGGGTTGGGAAGATCTCCTGGAGAAGGGAAAGGCTATCCACTTCAGTATTCTGGCCTAGAGAATTTCATGGACTGTATAGTCCATGGGGTCACAAAGAGTCAGACATGACTGAGTGACTCTTACTTCTTTGGGATTGGAATGAAAATTGACCTTTTCCTTTCCTGTTGCTGAGCTTTCCAAATTTGCTGGCATACTGAGTGCAGCACTTTCACAGCATCATCTTTTAGGATTTGAATTAACTCAACTGGAATTCTGTCATCTCCACTAGCTTTGTTCATAGTGATGCTTCCTAAGGGTCACTGGACTTCACATTCCACGATGTCTGGCTCTAGGTGAGTGATCACACCATCGTGGTTGTCTGGGTCTTGAAGATCTTTTTTTGTACAGTTCTTCTGTGTATTCCTGCCACATCTTCTTAATATCTTCTGCTTCTGTTATGTCCATACCATTTCTGTCCTTTATTGAGCCCATCTTTGCATGAAATGTTCCCTTGATATCTCCAATTTTCTTGAAGAGATCTCTAGTCTTTCCCATTCTATTGTTTTCCTCTATTCCTTTGCACTGATCACTGAGGAAGGCTTTCTTATCTCTCCTTGCTATTCTTTGGAACTCTACATTCAAATGGGTATATCTTTCCTTTTCTCCTTTGCCTTTAGCTTCTCTTCTTTTCTCAGTTATTTGTAAGGCCTCCTCAGACAATCATTTTGCCTTCTTGCTTTTCTTTTTCTCGAGGATGGTCTTAATCACTGCCTCCTGTACAATATCACCAAGCTCTGGTCTCGTGGTTTTCCCTACTTTCTTCAATTTAATCTGAATCTTGCAATAAGGATTTCATTATCTGAGACACAGTCAGCTCCCAGTCTTGTTTTTGGAAGTATCTTTATTACCTCCACCAGAGTTTTGTTTCAGGTGAAACAACAGGGAGGGAACACAGCCCCTCCTGCCAACAGAAATTTGGATTGAAGATTTACTGAGCATGGTGCCCATGAGAACAAGACCCAGTTTCCCTCACAGTGAGCCTCTCCCAACAGGAAGCTTCCATAAGTCTCTAATTCTTATCATCAGAGGGCAGACAGAATGAAAATCACCATCACAGAAAACTAATCAAACTGATTACATGGACCACAGCCTTGTCTAACTCAATGAGACTATGAGCCATGCCATGTAGGGTCACCCAAGATTGATGGGTCATGGTGGAGAGTTCTGACAAAACCTGGCCCACTGGATAAGAGAATGGCAAACCACTTCAGTATTCTTGCCTTAAGAAACCCATGAACAGTATGAGGGCTCAATAAAGACCTGTCTAATGAGTGAATGCATAAGTTATCTTGAGCACAGGTATGACCATTACTTCAGTTTTCCAGATGGGGAAGTCAATATTCATGGAGAATAAGGAAGTTGCCCAACATCACTCAACTGATAAATGGTCAAATATGTGGTTTAACAATGTGGAATTAATGAAAGATCTTTAACATTCAGTACATAGCCACCAGAAATTTAGCATTTGGGTTTATATTAACACACTTCTCTGGAAAAAAAAAAAATTTACTGATGTGCTAACTCTGATGTAGTCACAGAAATTTATCTTCTCACAATTTCTATAGTTGCTGATGGCAGAGTAGTAATGATCTTCTGGAATGTTATGGTTAAATTGATACAATAAATTTCATGTTTTCCTTTGATTGTATTAGAAGCTATGAATGGTTCTATCACTTCTAAAACAGCCTAAGGAATATAACATATTTTTAATTTTATGGGCCTGTCTCCCTTTTTAGAATCAGAATATTTACTTGACAATCTAAAAATTCTTGTCAACCTTAGAGGAATATCAATTGGTATTGTAGCTGAACATGGATTTTTCTCTACTTTTCCCCCAGTTCCTGGAAAAATACAGAAACATTTCTTCTATTTGCTCAGTTTGGAATCTCTAGATTGCTGTGGTTTGTTTATTGTTTTTGTGTTTTGTTGTTCTGCAATTCAATCCTTCTGAATAGATAACTTTTTAAAATAGTTGAGCTAAGCATTATAAGAAATAGCTTTCCTCCTTAAAACTTAACTGCAGCCTCTCTTTCTAGTATGGGAGAAACCAAAATGCATGTTTATTAATTTAGTAACTATCTGACTTCTTTTAAAGGGGCACAAATTTGCTTTGATACTTCTGAATTACTCCTGAAATTATTCTTTATTCCAAAAGCAAATCAATGAGAGCTCCAGAAACTTGTCAATTGCCATTTAGGGGTACAAAACACAAACAAAAACTCACTTTTAGAAAAAGAAAATTATAAGAAAATCACTCAGGATACCTCTTTGTGTAAGTTAGATCTCTGCAAAAAAAAAAATTAACTCATGCATAGAGATTGGACTAAATGTGCATCAAGAATTAATATTCAATCATCATCCCCAAGAGAGCACTTTTTAGGAGTCATAATATTTATCATGCAATAACTCTTCCTTATCATTAAATAACACCTTATCTGCCTCCTGAGAAATCTGTATGCCAAGAAGTGACAGTTAGAACCAGGCATAGAACAATGGACTGGTTCCTAATTGGGAAAGGAGTACATCAAGGATGTATATTGTCTCCCTCCTTATTTAACTTATATGCAGAGTACACCATGAGAAATGCCAGGCTGGATGAAGCACAAGCTGGAATCAAGATTGTTGGGAGAAATATCAATAACTCACATATGCAAATGACACCACCCTTATGGCAGAAATTGAAGAAGAACTAAAGAGCCTCTTGATCAGAATGAAAGAGGAGAGCGAAAAAGTTGACTTGAAACTCAACATTCAAAAAAGTATCATGGCATCCGGTGCCATCTCTTCATGGCAAATAGATATGGAAACTTTAATAAAGTGACAGACTTTATTTCTTTGGGCTCCAAAATCACTGCAGATGGTGACTGCAGACATGAAATTAAAAGATGCTTGCTCCCTGGAAGAAAAAGCTATGACTAACCTAGACGGCATATTAAAAAGCAGAGACATTACTTTGCCAGCAAAGGACCATCTAGTCAAAGCTATGGTTTTCCAGTAGTCATGTATGGATGTGAGACTCAGACCATAAAGAAAGCTGAGCACTGAAGAACTGATGCTATTGAACTGTGGTGCTGGAGAAGAATCTAGAGAGTCCCTTGGACAGCAAGGAGATCCAACCAGTCAATTCTAAAGGAAATCAGTCTTAAATACTCATTGGAAGCACTAATACTGAAGCTGAAACTCCAATACTTTGGCTACCTGATGTGAAGAACTGACTCATTGGAAAATACCCTGATGCTGGGAAAGATTGAAGGCAGGAGGAGAAGGAAACAGAGGATGAGATGGTTGGATGGCATCACTGACTTGATGGACATGAGTGTAATCAAGCTGTGGGAGTTGGTGATGGACAGGGAAGCCTGGTGTGCTGCAGTCCATGGGGTCACAAAGAGTCAGACACGACTGAGCAGCTGAACTGAACTGAACTCTTTCTCTTAATATATCATTTGAAAATAATGGAAAGCAAACCTATGGCTGATGATGCTATTTGTCTTTAGTATAAGACAGAATGAACAGGAGACCTGGACTCCACAGGCCTGGGTTTGTATTATAGATTAACCACTTGCCAGCAGTACCAATGTCACTTATTTGAATTTCCCTTTTTCCCCTTGTAAAGGGAGATTAATGATGTTTGTCATACCATCTGTGAGTGTGTTCAATAAGTGTTAGTTGACTTTACATCTTGTCTATAAAATTAGTAATGAAATCACATAAATATCTGTTGAGAAAACCAACCAAGGAGTAGATCAAATCGTGCAGGACATTTTGCAGTCACAGGTAAGAGCTATATTGGGTTTGATCTCTGTGAGTTTGCTTGTAGCTCTGAACCACTAGGCGTGTGTTCTTATGCAAGTAACTCAACCTCAGTATGACTTATTTTCCTCAGGGAGTTGACAGGACAAACTTCCTAATTTTACTGTTAGAAAGAAATTCAGAAAATGTGCGCTTAAGACACAAGGGAAACTTAGTCAATAAAAATTTGCTGATATTGGTATTTTTAATGAGGAGAACAAAATGCATCATTTTAATAACAAGTTTAAGTTTGTGTCCCAGACTGTCCAAGTTTCTAGCAATGGAGTGGTCAACAAAACCACAAGCTCTCTGCTCTTAAGAAATTATTTCCTGGTAAAGAACAGATAGGACAAAATCAAAGTGATAAATGCTCATAAGAAAATAAAACAAAGTAATTGAACAGAGATGTGTAGATGTGTGTGAGCTTATGTGGGAGAGAGGATTCATATGTTTAGAAGGTACTATAAAAGCACAACATAGGGTGAACATAGAATATCTCCTGAGCAAGTAACCTTTGAACTTTGACCCAAATAAGTTTCACCCTGCTATGCAGGGTGAAATGTCTGCAGGACTGTGCACATGCTTATTCAAGATGAATTTCCAGACCTTCTGCAATTTATAATTCTGTAAACCTAGAGTAGTGACTGGGATCCAGATTTCAATACCTGTACTTTATTCCCTATGCTTAAGCAAAAGGAATATCCATAGATGTATAACCACACACAGAAGAGAGGCCTTTGGAGAAGGGGGATGAGATGAACAGGGAAATTAGGATTGACATATATAAGCTATTGATACTATGTATAAAATAGGTAACTAATGAGAACCTACTATATAGTTCAGGGAACTCTGCTCGGTGCTCTGTGTGACCTAAATGGGAAGGAAATCAAAAACGAGGAGATATAGGTATACATACAGGTGATTCACTTTGCTGTATAGTAAACTAACACAACGTTATAAAGCAACTATGCTACAATAACAATTAATTTAGAAAAAGAACAGAGGCCTTTAAAGCACTGAACCCATCATGTTCTTTGGAATCAGAGGTTCTCAACTATGAGACTAACTAGTACCCTTGCCTGGAAAATCCCATGGACGGAGCCTGGTAGGCTGCAGTCCATGAGGTCCTGAAGAGTCAGACACGAATGAGTGACTTCACTTTCACTTTTCACTTTCACGCGTTGGAGAAGGAAATGGCAGCCCACTCCAGTGTTCTTGCCTGGAGAATCCCAGGGATGGGGGAGCCTGGTGGGCTGCCGTCTATGGGGTCACACAGAGTCGCACATGACTGAAGCGACTTAGCAGCAGCAGCAGCAGCTGGGTGAAGGTGCACCCGTTACTTAGCCAATCTGAGGCTCAGTTACCTCATCAGCAGAACAGACCTGATATAAGATCATCAATGGGATGCTTCCAGCACAGTGCTTGGTGCGAGCAGACCTTCAAAATTGAAATTATTGTCACTATCAGGTTAAGGGCTCTGCTGTCTACCAGCAATATGACCCTGAGTAGACGCTACAGTTATTCCGTGCCTCAGTTTTCTAATTAATAAGAATGATAGTAAAAATAATAATACAGATTTATTAGGCTTGTATGAGCAATAAACTGCATTGTGTCAAACACTTTGAATGCATCCTGGCACAGAGTAAAACTCATTAAATCCCAGTACTAGTGTCACCTATGGCTTTGACATCCGTCATAACAGAATATAACCATAGGCCCCTAGACTACTGTGAAAGCAAGGACCATTGACTTAGAAAATACAATGGACTAAGTTATCCCCATGCAAAATTTACCTAGTACTAAGAATAATCACTTGCACCATTCTTACATTTTACTCCTGATGATTTTAAAATATTAATTAAATTTATCATGATGATAATTAATCATTATTTAACACACATCATGGTCAATAAGAACCCTTGCTTTGCATAATTTTAGGTGGATTTACACATTTCCCTAAGATTGAATCTTACTGTCACCTCACAGCTTTTCAATCAACACTGGCTCTGTTTTTGTGCCATTTACAAAGCACACAAATAACTTTAAATCATTACTGATTTTTTTTAAAGAAGTGAAAGCATTCAACTGAATCTTTTTAGTTTCACATTAGCAGAACACACAAATCTTCTGAAGTCAAAAATAACAGAATATTTAACTTAGAAGGTGATCTGAGATGGTTTTGTTTAGACAGAGCAATCACGTTACTTTTCACAGACATTAATTATTGTTCAGGACACTTTTATCCCGTAGCTGCCCCCAAATATAGTTTAAATACTGAATTTTAGGAAGTCATTCCCAAGTATCAAGTTATAGAAGAGAAGAAATATTGATTTGCCCTGACCTGGGCTCAGCCCCCATATTAGAGTTGACAAGGAGTCTAAAGTCCTCAGAGGTTAACTTATTTTCCTGACCCAGAATGACAACCTATGTTTCCAAAATCCTCATGTCCATGCTTTGGCTACCGTTCCTTGCTGCTGCTGCTGCTAAGTCGTGTCAGTCGTGTCCGACTCTGTGCGACCCCACAGATGGCAGCCCACCAGGCTCCTCTGTCCCTGGGATTCTCCAGGCAAGAACACTGGAGTGGGCTGTCATTTCCTTCTCCAATGCACGAAAGTGAAAAGTGAAAGTGAAGTTGCTCAGTGTCCGACTTTTAGTGACCCCATGGACCACAGCCTACCTGGCTCCTCCGTCCATGGGATTCTCCAGGCAAGAGTACTGGAGTGGGGTGCCGTTGCCTTCTCTGAAAGATTTCTTGCTGCTGCTGCTGCTAAGTCACTTCAGTCATGTCCAACTCTATGTGGCTCCATAGACGGCAGCCTACTGGGCTCCCCCATCCCTGGGATTCTCTAGGCAATCAAGTTATAGAAGAGAAGAAATATTGACTTGCCCTGACCTGGGCTCAGCCCCCATATTAGAGTTGACTTCTGAGGAGTCTAAAGTCCTCAGAGGTTAACTTATTTTCCTGACCTAGAATGACAACCTATGTTTCCAGAATCCTCATGTCCATGCTTTGGCCACCGCTCCTTGCTACCTGCTATTTAATACCCACCTGAACAGGGCTGAGGACCTGGGAGGAATGGAATTACATAATGGGTTAAAATCCTCATCCTTCTTCTCTGCTGGCGCTCAATACACTGCTCAACTCAGGCTTCCTGATCTTGATTTGTTTCCCTTTCCATTTTCACTGACATCCATATCCTGTTACATCTAACCTGAAAAGGAAAGGACTACAGGCCTTATACTCATCCATTATACTGCACTCATACTCAAGAACAGCAACCCACTAGCAGCAATGCTGACTATAAATGAGTGATGGTGTCCTCGCCCGTAACCTTGCTCTGCATGTCAATTACTCATGGCTTTCCCTGCTGAAAATTTAGCACAATTACTCCCTCCCCCACAAGCTTCTTTCTTAACATTTCACTTCCACAGCCCAAACTTAGCCAGAGCCAGTGACCAGAATCCAGTGGTGCAGTGAAAGATTGTTTAGTGCTCTGCTGACATTTATAATAAGCCACGACAGCACAAGAAAAATTCTGGTAGCAACTCTGCGATTTGAATGGCTGAAAACACTCATAGCACAACCATGTACAAATAATACAAATTATTAATAATGGAAAAATTGGCTTACATTCAAGTGCTAATTAAATACATGTTTTTATTAAAGTAATATTATATTTGGTCAGTAAGTAGGAGAATGATGGGCTTTGGTAGACTGATTTTATTAAGAAATATTTGTTCTGCTGGCAGCGCAGCAAAATGAAAAAGAGAACTAGGAGACACAAGGTCTTAATTATTCTAATTGTGAAGAGCATTCTATAACTTTTCAACAATATAATTTCTAAACTGAAGCATGGCATTTAATAGAATGTGATACATGGTCTTTCTTTTTGTACTTTTTCTTAAATGCCCTACTGAGACTTGTTCAGTGAACAACTGGAAATAATCTAAATGTTGGAGAAAAAAAATTACATTATATGTAATGGTCCAAAACAGAATTTGGCCTATAAAGCCAACAGCAAAGGAAAATGATATATTCACTCCAAAGAATATTGCATAGATATTACACAATTTCTCTTTTTACAATAACTTATAAGAAAATGTAAAATAATTACATTCAAATAAAAAAGAATGAAAATTCAATATATAAGTTTGCAAAACAGGAAATCAAAAAAGGAAAATGTAATCCATCATAACGTTAAAGTGTCTGTTTCCTATAATGAAGTTATTTAATTTTTAATGATTTTTTCTAGATTTATCTTTTCCAAATTCACTCCATTGGAGGCAGAGAAGAAAAATGGTATTAGTTAAAAACAAATTCATTTTCAAAAAGTCCTTACTTCGCAAATTGAAAATGACCTAAATGGCTAAATGGGGACAGAAGAGGATGCTGTGGTTAAACATCATTGGCCATTCAAATGATGGATAATTATGAGGTTATTAAAAAATCATGGCTTGAGAAAAAAAGATTTAATGATACAATCTTAAATGAAAAAAAAAAAAAGATTATCAGTCATTCCATACAATAATCCCTAAAATGACTAATGGAAATCCACTAGAGCCACACTGTCTAATGGATATACAACATGTACTGCATAGACAATTTTCTTTTAGCCATATTTTCAAAAGTACAAAGAAACAGGTAGAATTAATTTTAATGAAGGGTACTATAAATAAAGATGAAAACCACTGACCAACATTTAAATATTTTATCCAAGTAATCAGTGGACTGAGGCAATGAGATTCTTCTACCAGTAATCAAAACTCTCTCCCAGTCATGACTTCTTTCTTAGAATGAATGCTCATAGAATCTTTTTATAGCGTGAAATAGGTAGAGGGGCCTCAGAAGATTGGGGGGAGGTACAGTGTTCCAGGAGGTACAGAGAGTGGAGCTTCCCTGATAACTCAGTTGGTAAAGAATCCGCCTGCAATGTGAGTGACCTGGGTTCGATCCCTAGGTTGGGAAGATCCCCTGGAGAAGGGAAAGGCTACCCACTCCAGTATCCTGGCCTGGAGAATTCCATGGACTATAGTCCATGGGGTTGCAAAGAGTCGGACATGACTGAGTGACTTTCACTTTTCACTTTCACAGAGAGTGTTGGAACTGGAAGGGGTGGATTCGTGCCATAACTGGAGAAGTGCTCTAATGTTCAAAGTCTATCATCCACAGATGAGCGAGAGGGTGTATGTCTTTTTGTCTAGGGCCGTGCATGGTGCACAGTGAACCTGTCATGGGACACTCTGGAATGCATCGCAGACAAGGAGCACAGGTTCACTGAACCCTGCAGGGTTGAGTTGGTTGCCCAAATAATCCACTTCCATTAGGATTTTAACTACCCTTGTTGACCACGTATAATAGATAAAGCCCATGGCTATGCAATTCTCTAATAAAACAGCACACTCCACGTGCCTGTTATACGCAAAGTGGTGATCATTGTGATTCTGCACAAAACAGTCTATGAGGTCAGCCTAGTTGTAACTAACAAATACACTTAGCTTTGCTCTTTTCTCACCATAAAGGTTTATCTTTTTTCTTTTAAACTGGGAGGCCTGGCATGCTGTGGTTCATGGGGTCACAAAGAGTCAGACAAGACTAAGCGACTGAACTGAACTGAATATAAAGAACTGGTTTAAATTTTGAATTTCAGCCATTGAATATTATTCTACTAAAAACAACAGTCCATTCAGGGTTGTGAAGCAAAGCCTTAAAGAGTCTGAAAGGATAAATTCACTATTTTTTAATGTCTTCTGAGAGCCAGGATATTAATTGGAAGTGGTAAGTACAGAAGGACTTGGATCTGTCTGCTGAGCTGATTAATCTTGGATAAGTTACTTCTCTAAGTTTCAATTTTCTCAGCAGAGGGGAATAATGAAAAGTAAATCTCCACAGTTGGTTATTTTGAGGATTAAATAACATCGGTAGAGTGCTTTTTCTACAAAGATGCTAAGTTTTCCTTTCAACTTTGGTCCAGGCATCCTTATTTTTGTGGAGAAATGAGGGTTGGTGAAAGGAAGAAAACAATCTCTGATTTATTTCAAACTGTAAAAAGTCTCAAGTTTGGTTTTCATGGTTTGAAAAAAGAAGCTGGAGCCAATGCACAGAATTTGGAAGTGGCCTGTGAGTTGTAATAGGTTTGCTAGGAAATGGTCTGAGTGCCAGGAACTCTGGATCAGAGGAAAATTTATGCAATTAGATCATTCGGTCTAAATGTGATTATACATTTTAGTAATGAACAGTATAATTCTGCAGGTAAAAGCCAGAATAATAGTGGGAAAACAGTAAGAAGAGATTTTATTTATAGCAGAAGTTTCACAGACCTGCAGAACTGGAAACCATGTGTGTATGATAAGCAAGAATTTTTCCCATCATGGCTAGAGATAACAAGTGAATTATTTTAGACAACTGTGCGGTGAAAAGAGAGGGTATAGACTGGCAATTCTAGGAATGTGGCTATAATGCCAACCTGGAGACAAATTTTGAAGTTTAGGAGAAGAGGAAAGGCAAAGATGCTCAAGGTGGCAATGCTGAGTGCGTGCCAATTAATGGGCTAAGTTTGCCACTCAGAAGAAGAAGAAGAAAAGCCCAATGAGAAAGTTTGTAAATGAGCTAGTCTGATTTGGAGATAAAGAGGAAGTAGACAGAGCTTTGGGCTATATGATGACAACAGGACATTTGTTTCAGAAATGTATTTCTATAAAAATGAAATAAAGTGTGGCATATTTGAACACATAGTTGGTGATGATCAATCATATCTGCCCAGAAGCAGAACTCTGAATATAGAAATCACTGTCAATTACTGCCCTGGCTTCTAGAAGATGCCAGAACATGGTGAATGTGCTCTTTAAGATTACCTGAGGCTTTGCTCCCCACCCTGAGAAGACTGGTCCTTATGGGAGCCTCTGCTGCCCTCTCCATGGAAGGTTCAGATGGGGATAAGTTGGAAAGACCTCCCACCCTGTCCTCTTTTGTTTTGTCTAATGCCCCTTGTGCTTCTCAGAAGTGGTAACAGCCCAGACCTCTTCTAACCACCTGGCCCTGCTGGAAGGGAAAACATGGAAAGCACAGGAGCTAAAGAGTAGATTTTGCAAAGGTACGGGGAAGAAGAGGTTTTGCCTGGGCAGTTCAGTTCATAACCCCTTCACTCCTCTCCATAAAAGCTTTGTAATGACACAGTGACTCTGGGAGACCCAGGCTACAGCTGTCCCTACTGGTGATGGAGCTTAGTGTTTTCCCCTGTTTAAGCTGAGTCACCGTCACAGAATATTCACTACCACTGTGACAGTCAAAATAAGAACAATATTTACAGGAATGTTACAGTCAAAGCCTTTGACTGTGTGGATCACAACAAACTCTGGAAAATTCTTAAAGAGATGGGAATAACAGACAACCTGACCTGCCTCCTGAGAAATCTGTATGCAGGTCAAGAAGCAACAGTTAGAACTGGACATGGAACAACAGACTGGTTTCAAATCGGGAAAGGGGTATGTCAAGTACGTATATTGTCACCTTGCTTATTTAACTTATATACAGAGTACATCATGTGAAATGTCAGGCTGGATGAAGCACAAGCTGGAATCAAGATTTCTGGGAGAAATATCAATAACCTCAGATATGCAGATGATACCACCCTTATGGCAGAAAGTGAAGAGGAGCTAAAAAGCCTCTTGATGAAAGTGAAAGAGGAGAGTGAAAAAGTTGGCTTAGAGCTCAACATTCAGAAAACAAAGATCATGGCATCTGGTCCCATCACTTCATGGCAAATAGATGGGGAAACAATGGAAACAGTGACAGACTTTATTGTTTTGGACTCCATAATCACTGCAGATGGTGACTGCAGCCATGAAATTAAAAGACACTTACTCCTTGGAAGAAAAGCTATGACCAACCTAGACAGCAAATTAGAAAGCAGAGACATTACTTTGCCAGCAAAGGTCCATCTAGTCAAGGCTATGGTTTTTCCAGTAATCATGTATGGATGTGAGAGTTGGACTATAAAGACAGCTGAGCACTGAAGAATTGATGCTTTTGAACTGTGGTGTTGGAGAAAACTCTTGCAAGTCCCTTGGAATGCAAGGAGATCCAACCAGTCAATCCTAAAGGAAATCAGTCCTGGATATTCATTGGAAGGACTGATGCTGAAGCTGAAACTCCAATACTCTGGCCACCTGATGCGAAGAACTGACTCATCTGAAAAGACCCTGATGCTGGGAAAGATTGAAGGCAGGAGGAGAAGGATGACAGAGGATGAGATGGTTGGATGGCATCACAGACTCTATGGACATGAGTTTGAGCAAACTCCCAAGAGTTGGTGATGAACAGGGAAGCCTGAAGTGCTGCAGTCCATCGGGTCGCAAAGAGTTAGACACGAGTGAGCAACTGAACTGAACAGGAAGGTAAGATCAGCATGTTGTTGTTTCTATTGTTTTACTATCAAAAGAATCTAATTTTTTTAAAGAATTTTTTATGTGGACCAATTTTTAAAGTCTTTATTGAATTTGTTACAATATTGCTTCTGTTTCATGGTTTGTTTTTTTGGCCGTGAGTCATGTGGGATCTTAGCTGCCTCATCACGGATTGAACCTACCCCCCTGCACTGGAAGGTGAAGTTTTAACCACTGGACTGCCAGGCAAGTCCCTTGATCTTGTAAGGGACTTACAAATGATCTTGTAAGGTCATTTGAGCAGTCTTATTAATTATGTAAATGCATGTACACTGCCCTGAGAGAAGGTAACAGTAATTGTGCAACTGTACTGTGATTCATGGGGTCGCAGAGTCAGACACGACTGAGCTGAACTGATTGTGTGTGTGCACATGCTGTGTCATACAGCAAAAACTATTTAATACCTTGTTCTGCAGAACTGGTCCTTATAGGGAAGGTAGGCTATACCACAGAGGAAATAACTCCCCATGATGGTGAGTCAAGCTCAGATATGGCCTCAGGGGTCACTCATTCTTGAGCAAAGCCTGTGGTTGACACTGGAAGTCCCTCAGGATCTGGAGACCATAGTGCCCTTTGTGTAAGAACTGAGAGCTGGCACCCCTGAGCCGAAGCACGCTGGTTTTCCTGGGAGCTGGTTAGCAAAAGGCACAAAGTAAACAAGAGGCTTTAGGACTATAAAGGAGCCGTCTGCAACAGTGACACCATGTGGCCGTGATCTGTAGTAGCAGCTGTGGACTAGGATTGTAGTTTCTGTCTCCACTAACCCTATGTGGGTGACACTTCTTGGATTATACAGACTGACAGAAGGCAGGGCAAGGACATGAACCCTCAGGGCTCTTCCCACTGGTAGGGCACTTGGTGGTCTGAACAGTATATCGTTTTAAATGAGAGGATGTGATCTTTGGGCACTGCAAAGTTCATTCCAAGTCATCCCACTTGCAATAATAATAAAGCACTGTGCTTGACATGCATCAGTTTCATGTAATATCCCTATAATAACCTCAAGGCAGCTTTAGTTACATCATTTTACACAAGGAAAACTGAGGCCCAGAGAATCTGGATAATCTGCCCAAAGTCACTTAGGCAGCAAGGGGCACAGCAGGGACTGACATGAAGTTCCTTCGTCTTCAGAGTCTTGGGCTCTCAATCCTGTTCTCACCTCCCTCACAACTTGGAAGTAAATGCCCCCCAGGTTTCCCTTTACTGCCAGAGCTACTGACCTACAGCGCTTGTGCCAGATTAATGATTCTAAAATTCTCAAAAAATTATTCTCTGCTTGATTTCTCACAGATAGCAAGATCTCATTAAAAATTTTATTTTTTGATCTTCGTACAGTTTAATCAAGAAGATAAAGGAAAGATGACTATTCTCTTATAAATGAAACACAGAGAGACAGGAAGACTCTGACTCGCCCTAGAGCAAAGAGCTAGCAAGGGGCACCCGTTCAGGTGCTCACTGAAAAGTCTGGTGCTGGCTGTAAACAAAATCTTATTTCATCCCTTGGGATCTGAGCATGGCATAGTGGACTGAGAGTCAAAGCCAAGGTTTTATTTTTCATTCATTCAATTATGTAACTAAAAATTCAGAGTGTCCACCACCTACATATTGCTCTAGGCACTGAGATACAGTAGTGATCAAAACAAAGGCCCTGCCTTGTGGGGACTGTAGTCTAGTGAAAGAAACAGAAAATAAACAATGAAACAATGTATTTTGCATGGAGTCAGGTAGTAACCTTTACAATGAGGAAAACTAAAGCTGAGTAAATGGATAGACAAGACCAGAAGCAAGTCACGGAATCTGTCTCCGCAGAGTGACCTCAGAGAAAAGAAGTAAGGAAGAGGACCAAGGAGAAGACTTCAAGTGTCACAGGTTCAGAAGAGAGTTGCTTTATGACAGTGTTATGGGAGCCAAGTGAAGAGGAGCAAGAAAGCCGGGACAGAGTCACATCACACAGTGCTTGGCACACCCTGCTGAGAAGGAGAGGTTCTTTTTTGAGAATGAGAAGCTGCGGAGGGTCTGGAGCAGGGGTGTGGCAGACAGAGCCTTCGTATTCAAGGACAGTCCCCTGGCTATGTGAGGTTTAGGCAAGAGAGCTGTCAGCTGACAAGCTAGTGATACCAAGGAACAGCAAACAGACAGGGCTAGGAAGCTGATGAGAGTCCATGGTTGAGAATAGAGAGTTTGCTGAAGTTTTCTTTTTCCAACTTTGCAATAAGTTCTGTGACCCTGAGTTTCATTAATCCCCTCAGTCTCAGCTTTTTAATTAAAAATACAGCTATAAAAATCTTCACAAGTATGGAATGAGAGAAAACTTACAAAATAAAATATAGATTGTGAAATATATGAAATATTAATCATTATTCTTATGCCATAGAAAAATCATATACTGTGGGAGCCCATTAAACACAGAATTTAATTCAGAAATTGATTTGTAATAAACTCATAATTTAACAAAAGAAAACACCAACTTGCTCTGAGTACCAAAGCATATTTATCATGGGCTGATCCAATTTAGTATGTATTTGACTCTTGGATCAATCAGGTCAAGCAAATCAGAATTGGAAAAGACAAAACTACCAAGAATTTGCTCTTGTTAAATACATACTGCTCCTCAAAAGGAAATTGAGAGACATGCTCCATACAGGAAATCAATCTCAATTACACCAGTGATCACTGCCTCCAAGCCACCAAGCAAGAAACCTTCAGATGCTCTCACCATAAGCACATAATCACTGAATGAATTAGAAATGAAGTATAAAGTAATTGTAACACTACACTAAGGTGTGTATGTGTGTTTTAGTATTTCCTAAAAGGCCATGGTTTTTCCAGTAGTCATGTATGGATGTGAGAGTTGGACTGTGAAGAAGGCTGAGCGCTGAAGAATTGATGCTTTTGAACTGTGGTGTTGGAGAAGACTCTTGAGAGTCCCTTGGACTGCAAGGAGATCCAACCAGTCCATCCTGAAGGAGATCAACCCTGGAATTTCTTTGGAGGGAATGATGCTGAAGCTGAAACTCCAGTACTTTGGCCACCTCATGCGAAGAGTTGACTCATTGGAAAAGACTCTGATGCTGGGAGGGATTGCGGGCGGAAGGAGAAGGGGACGACAGAGGATGAGATGGCTGGATGGCATCACTGACTCGATGGACGTGAGTCTGAGTGAACTCTGGGAGTTGGTGATGGACAGGGAGGCCTGGCGTGCTGCGATTCATGGGGTCGCAAAGAGTCGGACACGACTGAGCAACTCAACTGAACTGAAAAGCCTGGAGTTGTTAGAAGACAAATTGTTACAAGTTTCTAAATTCTATGATTTGAGACTTAAAAGAATACTGAAATACGGCATAGAGAGATTTTCAAACAAGATTATGACTTTGGTTCACATTTTTAACATAAAAGTTATCGATTCTGTGTTGCGTGGGAATGACAGTGAACATGTAACCATGTAAATTCTGCTCTCCCTCTGAAAAGCACTAAAATTTCTACAAGGGTATTTTGTTAGACCCTTTTGATCATTTATATTTAAAGATACATTTTTATCTAAGTACATGAATGTAAATCATAATATCACCCTGGTACTATGATTACAATCCTGCACATGTAGGAAAAAGATGGAACATTTCAAAGGCTAGTTCCTTATTTCCGAAACACTGCTTATTCGTTACTGCCACCTGCTGGTAAGCATTAAAATGTACTTTTTCAAGAGAGAAATCTATACACACATCCAGCTCTTTCCCTTGGTTTATTTTAAATGCTTAGATTTCAGTAGCTTTTAGAAAAGTTAATTGCATATTTTAATTTATTAAGTAACATATTTTTCATTATAAAATATACACATAGCCATTAAAAATACAGAAGAGCAGAAAAGCGAAAGTGATAGTCACTCAGTTGCGTCCAACTCTTTGTGACTCCAGGCCAGAATACTGGAGTAAATAGCTGTTCCCTTCTCCAGGGGATCTTCGCAACCAAGGAATCGAACCCAGGTGTCCTGCATTGTGGGCAGATTCTTTACCAGATGAACCACAAGGGAAGCCCAGGAATATTGGAGTGGGCAGTCTATCCCTTTCTCCCCAGGAATCAAACCATGGTCTCCTACATTGAAGGTGGATTCTTTACCAGCTAAGCTACCAGAGAATCCCATAGTGTCGAAATAAGGAAATAATAATCCCTTCATTTCTACTTCCCAAAGAGAATCTAGTTACATAAACTTCAAAAGCATACAATCTTGCAATCTGATGTTTTTTGCCTAAGACATACTGTTAAACTTCTGTTCAATATTCTTATAGTGACTGTATTTAACCATATGAAATAATTTATTTTTAAACATTTTGGTTTCCTTAATTTTACTTACTGTATGTTTTTTGGGAGGTGTATTAATATCCTGTTTTAAAAATTTTGGACTCTGTTCTGATTTTTATATTAAAGAATATTAGAAATATAGCTTCTTAGTCAAGGGCTATTAAAATGTGAAGACTATAAATACACAGAGCCAAGTTCATTCCCAGAAACCTATACCAATTCACACTTCTATAAAAGTGC